>NC_079423.1:18014142-18066642 GCF_026213295.1 Gadus chalcogrammus | reverse complement strand
CACTGGTAAACACACTCACACACACACACACACACTGGTAAACACACACACACACACACACACACACTGGTAAACACACTCACACACACACTGGTAAACACACACACACCCACACACACTGGTAAACACACACACACACACACACTGGTAAACACACACACACACACACTGGTAAACACACACACGCACACATTGGTAAACACACACACACACACACTGGTAAACACACACACACAAACATACACACACACACACACACTGTTCAACAAAACACACACACACACACACACACACACACACACACACACTGCTCATACGATGAGAGTTAGGCCCCGTCCACACGAAGCCGAAACGGGCGAAACCGTTACGGTTTCGATCTATCCGGTTTCGAAGTATCTCCGTAAAGACGAAGCCAAGCGAAACCGGATAGATCTGTAGAAACGCTGTTGTAAACATTCCAGGCCCATAAGGGGCGCTGCTTCTGGTACACAAATCCAGAAGAAGAAGAGGCGAGCATGCGCATAAAGGCTGCCCCCCGAACCACTAACAACACAAACAAACAGCTCTTCTACGATGGCGAACTAGATTCTCAATAAATAATGGCTTAGCAACCCAACAAGGGACATGATATGCTGCAGAACTATTACAAGCTTGTAGTCCGCCATCATCTTTTTTGTTGTGATTTCTGAGACTCCGCGGGCTTAAGAGCCATTGGCTAGGAGGTCGAGGGGTGGGGCGATGAAGTCATGGTTTGCGGTTTTCAGTCGGTTTCAGGCGGTCCACACGAAACCAAAACGAAACGGATAGATTTTAAACCACCTCCGAGGGTGGTTTCAGAAGTTTGCGGTTTCGGTCAGCGGATTCGCCGGCTTCGTGTGGACGGAAGGCCGAACCGTACAAGACCTTTGCGGTTTCGCCATGAAATCGGCTTCGTGTGGACGGGGCCTTAAATGTGTTGGGGTGAAGCATGGAGGGTTGACTATAATCCTCTGACACATCCTCTCACATCAGACCCTGTGCCCTGAGGGCTGCTCCGTGGCCCGGGATCCGACTCCCCGCTCTGACAGATCTGTGTTCGACTGCTCAGCCTGGCGTGCTGACGCCTCCTCCACCTCCTCCTCCACCTCCTCCTCCTCCACCTCCATCTCCTCCTCCACCACCTCCCTCACCTCCACCTCCTCCCCCACCTCCTCCTCCCCCAACTCCTCCTCCTCCTCCACCGCCACCACCACCTCCCTCACCTCCACCTCCTCCACCATCTCCTCCTCCACCTCCTCCTCCTCCACCCCTTACTCCTCCAACATCTCCTCCACCTCCTCCACCACCACCTCCTCCACCTCTTCCTCCTCCAACACCTCCTCCTCCACCTCTTCCTCCTCCAACACCTCCTCCTCCTCCTCCTCCACCTCCTCCTCGCGTGTGGAGGACGCCCTACTTCCTGCTCCTTGTAATCTCCTCGCTGCTCCCCGCCTCAGTAATCAGATTACCCGGCGCTCGTCAGGGTCGGATAATCCACCACCAGAACCTCTGCTGGGTCCGGGTCCTGGCCTGGGAGGACCACAGAGACCCAGACCTCCACCCCCCCTGTCGGGACCATCTCTGGGTCAGCAGGTTCTGGTCCCGGTCTGGTAGGACCAAAGAGACCCAGACCTCCACCCCCCTGTAGACTTCGGCCGATACCGAGTATATAGCGCTACAGCATCTAGCATTGTAACTACTAGCAGCACTTGTTCTTACATTTTATTCTATATTGTTATGCATGTATTTCATTCTTGAAGTTAAGCGTGAGCATCCATGTTTTAACGATGTGGCAGCTCGAACGCAGGTAGGTCGGAGATGACCCGTCTCCCGTTCGGACTTTCCACCTCAGACCGCTAACGGGCGCAGCATTACACAGTAGTGTCGGGAAGTTCTCTGCCTCTGTAGTAAATGAGTCATGTGACGGTATTGGATCTGTGCATAGAGCTGCGTGCTAACTGATACCCAATGCTGCATTTTAGGCAGTATCGGAGGAATATCCAATTCGGGTATCGTATCGGAGGACCCTACTGTTGACCGTCTCTGGGTCAGAGAGACCCTACAGCAGGGCTATTCAACCTCCTTAACAAGTGGGCCGAAAAGGAAAACCACTGGGGGTTCATGGGCCAAACAGAGTAAAACTACGTGAATGAATCACTACAAATAAATCGTACTTAAAGTAGTGTTAACTTAATATATATAGTACTACGACATGGAATAAACTTGTCAGACGCATTCCTTCCTTCTTCACTTTTAATCGTATCATTATGAAAGATTTTGTTCTCACATATTTT
The DNA here is from genome assembly GCF_026213295.1 of Gadus chalcogrammus. NCBI lineage: Eukaryota > Metazoa > Chordata > Actinopteri > Gadiformes > Gadidae > Gadus > Gadus chalcogrammus. The sequence goes on along the minus strand of NC_079423.1, from coordinate 18,064,330 downwards.
GGACACGTATTTAGAATTCAACCATGTTGTTTGAATCATCACAAAACAGAACTACTGTACATACGAGACATTTTGAGCCAGTGAGTCAGTGAGAAAGATTGCACTGCCCTGTTTGCCTAGTTTGGCTCATCCTGAGACACTAATGCAGCTTCTCATAGGTCATGGAGCAAAGTGCCCTTGTTCTGATGGCATTCATATGAGAAAAGCTTGACTCGCACATATCGGTTGAGCCAAACATTGTCAGAATAAGTGATGCCAGTTCCTGATTGTGGGGTACTGATACTGCCTAGTATCACCGGCTACACACAGAAACCTGATTTGCATGCAACTATGTTTCTCCTTCATTTTTTGCATGCAACCTCATGCGGGCCAGAAAAAAAATAAGAGGGGCCGCATTTGGCCCACGGGCCGCTAGTTTGAATAAGCCTGCCCTAGAGTCACCAGAAGTATGTCTCGGCTCGCGGGCGCTGACTTGTAAAGCTGTGATATTTGATGGAACATTGTTTTATTGGAAGATTTTTAATACGTAGGTCTTAAGGGTCAAAGCTCCTTCTACGAGAACCGCCTTATGTTTGGCAGTCGGGAGCTAACTGCTAGCAGTAGCTAGTGGCACAGGTAGAGCGGTGGAGCTAACTTCTAGCAGTAGCTAGTGGCACAGGTAGAGCGGTAGAGCTAACTGCTAGCAGTAGCTAGTGCCACAGGTAGAGCGGTGGAGCTAACTGCTAGCAGTAGCTAGTGGCACAGGTAGAGCGGTGGAGCTAACTGCTAGCAGTAGCTAGTGGCACAGGTAGAGCGGTAGAGCTAACTGCTAGCAGTAACTGGTGGCACAGGTAGAGCGGTAGAGCTAACTGCTAGCAGTAACTGGTGGCACAGGTAGAGCTAACTGCTAGCAGTAACTGGTGGCACAGGTAGAGCGGTGGAGCTAACTGCTAGCAGTAACTGGTGGCACAGGTAGAGCGGTGGAGCTAACTGCTAGCAGTAACTGGTGGCACAGGTAGAGCGGTAGAGCTAACTGCTAGCAGTAACTGGTGGCACAGGTAGAGCGGTGGAGCTACCTAACCTAACTGTCACTAGGTTAACCCATTCCCCGTATACAACAACGGTAACTAGGATTAGACGCTGCACACTGCTGAGTACTGGTGTTTAGGTACTGGGGGGGGGGGGGGGTCTTACCTGGCATGCAGTCCCGAGGTGGGCCCTGCGGGGAGGCCGGGGGCAGGGTGGGGTAGGTGATGCTGGGACCCCCTGTCAAGGGGTCTGCGGTCTCACAGTCGCAGGTGCACGCCTTCACCGACCCCCTGGTCCACGCCTCCTCCACCTGCTGCACCTCCTCGACCTCCTTCTCCTCCTCCACCTCCTCCTCCTCCTCCTCCACCTGCTGCACCTCCTCCACCTCCTCCTCCTCCTCCTCCTCTTCCTCCTCCACCTGCTGCACCTCCTCCTCCACCTCCTTCACCTCCTCCTCCTCCACCTGCTGCACCTCCTCCACCTGCTGCACCTCCTCCACCTGCTGCACCTCCTCCTGCTCCAGCTCCTCCTGTTGGGGCAGCTGCTCCTCTTCCTGGTTTCCCTCCTCCTCCTGAGGGGGGGGGGGATGATGATGAAGATGATGATGATGGGGAGAGAAGACAGACAGACAGACAGACAGACAGACAGACAGACAGACAGACAGACAGACAGACAGACAGACAGACAGAGAGAGAGAGAGAGGGGGGGAGGGGGAGAGAAAGAGAGAGAGAGAGAGAGGGGGGGTGAGAGAGAAAGAGACACACAGAGACTTTTCTACCACTTTTGGGAGTTTGTTCTAAATGAGGACGTTAACGACTTATCGGTTGTCTGTCTGTCTCCTCTTACCTCTTGGCAGTGGACAGACACGAAGACTGCCGCATAGACAAGGCATGCATGAAAAATGGACAGTTACATAAATAAAGATGGACATCACATGGAAGTCTAAAGCCTTACATTACCATGTTCAGAGAGAGAGAGAGAGAGAGAGAGAGAGAGAGAGTGACATTTTTAGCACTTTTTTTACGATTAACTCCTAGGGGGTCCTTAACTCCATCTTACCCTATACTATACCCTACATTATACTATCCTACTGTACCAGCGTCTTACCCTGGGATAGCAGCAGCAGACCTAGAACCAGGAGGACTCGGACCGGGAGCTGCATGCTGTAGCCGGACGGGAGAGAGAAGTGTCTCCTGGAGGAGCGGGAGAGGAGAGGCAGTGAGGAGAGGATTACTTTAAGACACCACAGCTCGTGTGCGGTAATGCGCTCCGCTGGCTCGCTGACAGGACTCAGTTCAGTCACTAGAATCAACCCGGGCATCTACTACCACCGGAACACTTTACACCACACTTAACACCTCATTACTAGTACTTATTACCACTCTCTTAGTCTCTCTTACTATTATTTACTTTATTTTATGATTATTATTAATTATTATTGTGATCTATGCTGAAACTTATTTATACATCTTTTCATTTTTGCTTATTATTTAATTTATCATGTATTGTTGCTGCTATGCGGCTGTTGAGGAACCCAGCCTAAGAACTGTACTCTTGAGTACAATAATTTGTAATAGAAGTACCTCCGAATCTGATTCTGATTCTACAATGAAGACCAATGTCTTGCATGGATAAATTAATACATGTTAATAAACTACATGTTCATATTCCCCTTGATGCAATACACAATCAATATCAACCCCAACAATGAACATAATCTTTATTATCAGTTAACGGAACAAATCAACACACACACACGCGCACACACACGCACGCACGCACGCACGCACACACACACACACACACACACACACACACACACACACACACACACACACACACACACACACACACACACACACACGCACAAATGGGTCAACACACCCACCAACACGCACTGTTTAACACACAGAAACTCTTTATCTTTATTATCAAAGTAAATCGGAGCAAATCATCCGGATCAAACTTTATAAAACTCTTCTCCATAACAGCGTCCTGCAGGAATCCTCTAAATCCGTTCCTTTGATCGACGTACGCGACGACCAATCAAACGCTCAGGACCGATTATAAACAAAAGAGAGGCGGGATCGACAGAGGCATGCGGCCAATCAGCGACGTCTTGTCGGAGAGCCGTGAGCCAATGGCTGCAGAGAGAAGTGAGCCTCATGGTGCGCGTCTTTAATTCCCTGCAGACAGAATCCAGAATTACCCGTCAAGGTAAGAGATCTACACTAATATTAATACCGTTTTTAAATCGGGAAGTAACCAACTGTGAGACCGTAGTCGTATTTAAAGTGGATTAATAGTCACTTCGTTATTCCGTTTGCGACCGCTGAACACGTCCCGTTACCCCGCGGGTCATTGGCGCTTTACTTAGCCTACTGCCGTTTCACCTCAACCTTATGTATTCATAGTTATGAATGATAACTTAGTTATGAATAATAATAGGCATGCGTTCAAGATTGTCTGGTATTCTGCTCAAGTGTTTTCTAATCGACAGACAGACAGACAGACAGACAGACAGACAGACAGACAGACAGACAGACAGACAGACAGACAGACAGACAGACAGACAGACAGATACACACACACACACACACACACACACACACACACACCACACACACACACACACACACACACACACACACACACACACACACACACACACACACACACACACACACGGTCTAGGAAATGCAGGCAATATGTTAATGACCTCTCAAATGGCTTAATGTTCATGATCATCAAGTTTACCTTTAAAGAGGTTTTTAATATAAGTAACTATTTTATTGTCGAAAGATATCACTGAAAAAGTATTTGAAAATGTGTACATGAAGATGTTTTCCAAAATATAATGATGAACGATGAACGAAAACCTTGTGGACAAGGACAACACGTGGAGATGTTCTTCAGAGTTGAAGCTCAGCTCCGTTCTTCAGCTCTGTCCTTCAGCTCTGCTCCACCTCTCTGCTCCACCTCTCTGCTCCACCTCTCTGCTCCACCTCTCTGCTCCACCTCTCTGCTCCTCTCCAGATGCGCTTCATGCTGCTGTTCAGCCGCCAGGGGAAGCTGCGCCTGCAGAAGTGGTACGTCCCGCTGGGCGACCAGGAGAAGAGGCGGCTGGGCCGCGAGCTGGTGCAGACCATCCTGGGACGCAAGGCCAAGATGTGCAGCTTCCTGGAGTGGAGGGACCTGAAGGTGGTCTACAAGAGGTCTGTGGGGGGGGGGACCTGAAGGTGGTCTACAAGAGGTCTGTGGGGGGGGGGACCTGAAGGTGGTCTACAAGAGGTCTGTGGGGGGGGGGACCTGAAGGTGGTCTACAAGAGGTCTGTGGGGGGGGGGGGGACCTGAAGGTGGTCTACAAGAGGTCTGTGGGGGGGGACCTGAAGGTGGTCTACAAGAGGTCTGTGGGGGGGGGACCTGAAGGTGGTCTACAAGAGGTCTGTGGGGGGGGGGACCTGAAGGTGGTCTACAAGAGGTCTGTGGGGGGGGGGGACCTGAAGGTGGTCTACAAGAGGTCTGTGGGGGAGGGGGGACCTGAAGGTGGTCTACAAGAGGTCTGTGGGGGGGGGGGGGACCTGAAGGTGGTCTACAAGAGGTCTGTGGGGGGGGGGGGGACCTGAAGGTGGTCTACAAGAGGTCGGTGGGGGGGGGGGGGGGGACCTGAAGGTGGTCTACAAGAGGTCTGTGGACGGTGGGGGGGGGACCTGAAGGTGGTCTACAAGAGGTCTGTGGGGGGGGGGACCTGAAGGTGGTCTACAAGAGGTCGGTGGGGGGGGGGGGGGAGCTGAACTGATGAATGATGAACTGATGAACGATGAACTGATGAATGATGAACTGATGAATGATGAACTGATGAACGAGGCCCAGGCTAGGAGGGCGGAGCTTCAGGGGGCGGAGCCGGTCTGGTCATGTTCAGAGGTCGGTCGTCGTCCCGGTGATGTGATTGGCTGGTGTGTTGTGGTTGCCGTAGATACGCCAGCCTGTACTTCTGCTGTGCCATCGAGGAGCAGGACAACGAGCTGATCACCCTGGAGGTCATCCACCGCTACGTGGAGCTGCTCGACAAGTACTTCGGCAGCGTGAGTCCCGCCTCCTCCCACCGCCAGCCAATCAGGGAGCAGCACCCTGACGGCTCCATCTGAGACCACACCCACAACAATACAGCAATACTGATGCTACAACTACTGAGAATACCACTACGGATACTAATGTAACGGTGTGCCCTGTAACAAGACTAATACTACTACTGATACGTATGTGGTGTCACACTAACAGGATGTGGTGTCACACTAACAGGATGTGGTGTCACACTAACAGGATGTGGTGTCACAGCAGCAGGATGTTGTGTCACACTAACAGGATGTGGTGTCACACTAACAGGATGTGGTGTCACACTAACAGGATGTGGTGTCACACTAACAGGATGTGGTGTCACACTAACAGGATGTGGTGTCACACCAACAGGATGTGGTGTCACACTAACAGGATGTGGTGTCACACTAACAGGATGTGGTGTCACACTAACAGGATGTGGTGTCACACTAACAAGATGTGGTGTCACACTAACAGGATGTGGTACAACACTAACAGGATGTGGTGTCACACTAACAGGATGTGATGTCACACTAACAGGATGCGGTGTAACAGCAGCAGGATGTGGTGTCACACTAACAGGATGTGATGTCACACTAACAGGATGTCTCTGTCCTGACCAGGTGTGTGAGCTGGACATCATCTTTAACTTTGAGAAGGCCTACTTCATCCTGGACGAGTTCCTGCTGGGCGGAGAGGCCCAGGAAACGTCCAAGAAGAGCGTCCTGAAGGCCATCGAGCAGGCCGACCAGCTGCAGGAGGTGAGAGCCGTCTGTCTGACTGACTGTCTGTCCCCACTCTAGGTCTATACATCTATCTAGATATATAGCTATGGTAAACATCTATCTAGAGATATAGATCTATGCATCTATCTACATATAGATCTGGTATACATCTATCTAGATACATAGATCTATACATCTATCTACATATATAGATCTATACATCTATCTGCATATATAGCTATTGTATAAATCTATCTAGATATATAGATCTATGCATCTATGTCGATATAGATCTGGTATACATCTATGTCGATATATAGATCTGGTATACATCTATCTATATAGATCTGGTATACATCTATCCAGAGATATAGATCTGGTATACATCTATCCAGAGATATAGATCTGGTATACATCTATCCAGAGATATAGATCTGGTATACATCTATCCAGAGATATAGATCTGGTATACATCGATCCAGATATATAGCAGGAACAGCATGCTTTGTATCAGTTCCTTAGTGAGGCCAGCCATCCTGGCCGTCGATCGGTCGGTGTTAACGTGCGTTATGTCCTACGTTAAGACGGCCGATCTTCCCCGTCCTCTTGTCCCTCTATCAGCCAGGCGTTCTGGGCAGTAGGTCCTGATCAGATCAGCTCCTTTAATCCCTGGGTGAACATCTGGAGCCCTGCGATGTGTTCGCCGTGCCTCCCTCTGCCTCCCTTCACTGCCTCTCTTGTGATTCACAGAACATAGACTTTCAGATGCGTCTCTTTCCAGGTACAGTAGCTATTGAAGACCTCTCTCTAACCGCAGTAGTCCTGAGTTAACCCTCGATGTAGCACCGGCCTCGTCCCGGTGTAGAATCACTCTAGATGTAGACCTCAACATAGCAGCGCCTCAACATGTTACCAACAACATACCAGTCAACATGTTAGAACAAACCAGTACATCAGCATGTTACCAACAAGCCTCTCCAAGAATAACCAGTACAACATGTTATGAACACGCTTGACTAAGAACATACCAGTACATCATGTTAGAAACACGCTTCACTGTTACTGGTCTTACTGGTTTAGTACATGTTGATAGTGCTGCTATGTTACTCTTCCCTCTACCTGCTGACCGACCCTTAAATCCTGCCCTCTAACCCCTGGACCCACTAACCCAACACTCCTGCAAGATTCACTTTATCGCATTCAACCAATCACACGCCATCGTCTCCAGCAGAATAAGTTTCCCTGCTATCGTACACGTTTGCGTCTTAAGAGAACCGAGGGATTAGACGAGAGGTAACCAAAGCCTCTGAGCGCTCTCTAATCTTCATCAAACAGCTCAGATAATCCTGAAGTGGAATTCTGATGGATTTTAATAAGACCGGCGTCACACAATGGAGTCAGTGTTCAGGGGTCCGGAGCTCTGAGGTGTAGCCTCCGGCTCCGTGGAGCGTGCTCGCTGAGAGGAGTGGCTCCTCTCAGGGACGGACCTCACATTCAGGGCATTGAGCTGACGCTTCCATCCAAAGCGATTTACAACGGATCATACACACATTCACACACCGACGGCGGAGTCGGCCCCGCAGGGCGACAGCCAGCTGGTCAGGAGCAGTCAGGGTGAGGCGTCTCGCTCAGGGACACCTCCACACTCGGCTAGGAGGAGCCGGGGATCAAACTAGCAACCTTCCGGTTAGCAGTCATCCCGCTCTACCTCCTGAGCTGAGCCTCTGTAGCGCGCCGTGTCTGAGAGTAGGGGATCAACTCAGGGGTGGAACAGAGGAGGTATGGACCAGGGATGGGCCAGGCGACATACCGGTCGGGGTTAATAAACCCTTTTGGGTGTGTGGCTCATGATATTGAAAGACGGATGAGATCTTAAATAAGGGCTGCACTGTTCGGACGATGAGGACAGCGGCAAAATGAGTAATTTAAGTCGGCGAGTGAGAGAGCATCTCGGGCCGGTGAGGGTGTTGGTGTGCGAGCCGCTGGTCGGGAACAGAGCGCCTATTGTCTGAAGAGCTACTAAATAACCCGCTTCCTGTTAGCCTCCTTATCAACAGAGCAGAGCCCCTGTGTTAGCACATAATCCTATCAGCCAATAACCGGCCAATAACCAGGGACGACTGGGAGACTGGGGGGACTGGGAGGACTGGGAGACTGGGACCAGGGACGACTGGGAGACTGGGGGGACTGGGACACTGGGACCAGGGGAGGACTGGGACTAGGGGAGGACTGGGAGGACTGGGACCAGGGGAGGACTGGGACACTGGGACCAGAGGGGGACTGGGACCAGGGGAGGACTGGGACACTGGGACCAGGGGGGGACTGGGACCAGGGGAGGACTGGGACACTGGGACCAGGGGGGGACTGGGACCAGGGGGGGACTGGGACCAGGGGGACTGGGAGGACTGGGAGACTGGGAGGACTGGGAGACTGGGACAAGGGGAGGACTGGGACACTGGGACCAGAGGGTGACTGGGACCAGGGGAGGACTGGGACACTGGGACCAGGGGGGGACTGGGACCAGGGGGGGACTGGGACCAGGGGGACTGGGAGACTGGGAGGACTGGGAGACTGGGAGGACTGGGAGACTGGGACCAGGGGGGTACTGGGAGACTGGGACCAGGGGAGGACTGGGAGACTGGGAGTACTGGGAGACTGGGACTACAGTTAGGGCTGTAGTAGTACTGTAGTATTACTGTAGCAGTAATGTAGTAGTAATGTGGTACTGCAGCCGTACTGTAGTACTCCTTTGGTACGGTAGCAGTATTTTGGTACTACAGTACTACTTCAGTACTGTAGTAGAACGGTAGTAGTACTGTAGTACTGACCAGGTCTAAGGGCGACTCCAAACCAAACGGACCCTCTGGACTGTGATTACTTGTGTTTATTTGGGGGAAATGCAGACAAAGCCTGTGTGAGTGAGTGGGCTCAGGCATTGTCCTGCTGAATGGTGCATTGTGGGTCGTATCCTAAGACCCCCGCTGTTCCCCACGCAGAGCCGGACGACTGGGAACAATGAGACTTTATAAAGCCAGACTCTTTGAACCCACCGTCCTCCGGTCTGTCCCTGGGGCCAGACCGCATGTCCCTCTGGGCCGACCATGTATGGCAATATGACGCAACATTGCAGGCCGTCTGAGGGAGGCCTTGATAAACGGAACAACTGTACGATCGGCCGAATCTGTTGATGTAGGGCCAAGCAGCTCTCTCATTGGTTGTCCGTCTTTATGTAAAGCCAGGGCGCTCTCTCCGATTGGCTGAATCGTTGATGTCTGTATTTTGTAAAACAGAACGATGACTGGGGAGGTCTGGCCCATGATGAGATCATGTAAAGGTCAGAGGGCAAGGCTCCGCCCAGACGACGGGTAATTACTGCTAGCATGATGCTAACGAGTGCTGTGTTAGCATGGAGCCACTGACAGCTGTGTAGTTTAACCGGTAAACACAAGACTGTTAGCATGGAGCTACTGACAGCTGTGTTGTTTAACCGGTAAACACAAGACTGTTACTGCGATGCAAATGGCCGCTGTGACTCCTAACTGCATGTTTCAGTGTTTCTCTCCCCGTATGAAGCTAACCTCCGGCACACTCCACCGGCTTTTCCTTCTACCGTTTTACTAACATGCTAACTTTTGCATACAATTCATTCCGATTCTCACGCATCATTATAACAATGGTTTAACAATGCATTAGTATTTGAGAATTGAATACATAATTAACTGTCTTGATTTGGCATTTGATATTATGTGAAAATATGTTTTTGTAGATTCAAGAATGTTTACTGTTTTGGAGAAAAAGCTCCTATGAACTATACTCCTTTAGCTGATAGAAGTTTAATGTCCGTGACCTCAAACACCTCAGAAGCATCTATAAGGTTCTGGAACTAAAACCTAAAACCTCAACAGAGTGTGTATAGAGGTCCTGGAACTAAAACCTAAAACCTAAACAGAGCTTGTTTAGAGGTCCCAGATCTCATCAGAGTGTGTTTAAGGCCCTAGACCTAAACCTCATGGGGGAGAAATACCGCAGGAGATTTAGCCCAAACTATTTAAATAATCCTCAGTGGCACGGCGGCAGGCCCAGAAAGCCTCGTCAGAGCTGGTCTCCCAGTCAGAGCTGGTCTCCCAGTCAGAGCTCTGTCTCCCAGTCAGAGCTCTGTCTCCCAGTCAGAGCTGGTCTCCCAGTCAGAGCTGGTCTCCCAGTCAGAGCTGGTCTCCCAGTCAGAGCTCTGTCTCCCAGTCAGAGCTCTGTCTCCCAGTCAGAGCTGGTCTCCCAGTCAGAGCTGGTCTCCCAGTCAGGGCTGGTCTCCCAGTCAGAGCTGGTCTCCCAGTCTGAGCTCTGTCTCCCAGTCTGGGCTGGTCTCCCAGTCAGAGCTGGCCTCCCAGTCAGCGCTCTGTCTCCCAGTGCTGGTGTTAAACCAGGGGTTGGATGGTAGGCGATGTTAGGTCTCTCAGCTCACAGGGTGAAGATGACCGCGTCAATGAGCTCCCGTCTGTCTCTTGTCACCGAGCTCCTGTCTTGTCTCTCGTCACTGAGCTCCTGTCTGTCTCTCATCACAGGTGTCCTGGTGCCAAATATGGCCTCAGAATCCTCAGGTCTATTCCAGAATTAGACCTCTGAGGTGAATACTCTGTGTGTGTGGTTGTAGGATCCCCCCCCCCCCCCGCTCAACCTAGTCCCACCTGGTCCAGTCTAGTCCGGTCTGGTCTGGACTAGTTTAGTCTAGTCTAGTCTGGTCTGGTCTGGTCTGGTCCGGTCTGGTCCGGTCTTCCCTCCGGTTGCCATGGCGCCACATGGCCCACCCGGTGGCGGTGGTCGGTGTTGGTCTAAGGCCTCCCGGAATGCGTCTCCTAATCCGTTCATGTTTAACTTCTCCCTTATAATTGATAATTGTCCTCAGTTTCCCATTTCCCTTAAATAACAACGTTAGCATAACATCTGGCCAGAAACAGCAGCCTTCATAACTTTGACCTTAACCTTAAAGTCAAGGTTAAACATAAGTGTAACCTTCACCTAAAAGTCAAGGTTAAAGTTAGGTTTAAACTTCACATTAAAGTGTAGATTAAACTTATGTTTAACCTTCACTTTAAGGTGAAGGTCAAAGTTATGAAAGTTGTCGTAACCTTCCCTTCAGACTTAAGTCAAACCCTAACTGCATGCATTCCCCTGAGAGTTCGCCTGAGAAGACCTCTCCAGTGTCAGGGCCTTAACTCAGGGAGCACGACGTAACCCCAAACCCTTAAACCCTAAACCCCTTAACCCCGCCCCCGGCTCATCCCTCTGCTCTCCTCCCCAGCCCCATCTTGAGTTCTTTAACGTGCCTGTGTACTGATTGGCTGTCATCGCTGATGATGCTGTCCTCCTGCACGCTGCGCTGCTTAGCCCCGCCCACCCCTGTCTGCCCACCCGCCTCATGTTACAGCATGTGGAACATGTTATAGTATATTAAAACATGTTATAGCATGTAAAACATGGTACAACATGTTACAACATCCATCTTACTACCCACACGTTACAACATGTACCTTAAACTTCATAGCTGTTCCCATGTACCCTTCTGATATTAATGTTACAAAATATAAGTTATGACGGACATGTTACGACACACTTTATGCAAGTTAAATATCCATGTTAGTGTGCATCATTATATCATGTGATGCTAGCTCCAACATTAGCACTATTAACATTAGCACTTTTAACATAAGCACTAGCGACATTAGCACTAGCAACATGAGCACTAGCCACATTAGCAGTAGCAACATTAGCGCTAGCTGAAGCATTCAGTTCTTGGGTCCTAAGTTGCCAGCTCAGTGTTCTGGAGGTATCAGAGGCCGGGGCCCTCTTGGTGATAAAGTATTTTGACTGGGGGAGATGGGACCTCAACCGTTACATCTTGGAGATGCTGGTGCCAACAATGTTCAAGTGTTTGTAATGTTGCTGGGAAACCCAACTTTATTAAAACCTACAATCTGTGATGCCCACGCCGCACCGACACACGCACTTAATCAGCAAACACTTCCTGACATTACTCAAGGATTGGCTTGAGAATTGTATTTGAAGGAGAATAACTTCATCATCTCTGCCAGTTTAACATGAATCATGACCACAAAACAAAGCTGTAGTTCTGAGATGTGTCATAATCTTCCCTTGACTCCAGATGCAGTCTAATGTCATGTTTGTTGAGTCATGCGTGTGTTGGAGAAGGTGAGATGATCAAAACGTGCTCGTTCGAGCGGTGCAGTTCTAGTTCACACCATTAGATGGAACCAATGCAGCGACAGATAATCCTCCATCTGTTAAACCAGAAGTTCATTCTGGATTTATGTATATGGTATCAATTTACCAACCATACAGTATAAACATATACATTACTGAGGATTTAAGGGCGAACGAGATAATCAGACACTGTAGAACCTTATTTTAACTTAATCTGACGATAAAGATGAAGTTGTTGAAGCTAGGTCCAAGAAACAGAAGTCAGAGGTCATTAGAGAAATTTAAAGATTTCGGGATTGTGGGTTTAATTTAAAATTATTATAAATTATTGTTATTCTTTTAATGGTAACGCCTTAGGGTTTTTTTTTCTTTGAAACTCTATAGCACTTTGAGATTTTCGAATGTAAAGTGCTCTATAAATAACCTGCATTATTATTATTAGGGGCTATTTTTTTCAATTTTTATGTTTGGAATTATATTAATATTTTAATGATTTTATGTATAGAAATTATTTCTAGTTATAGATTTATACGCTTTGTTACTACATATTAATTATTACAAATATTTCCACAGGGTTTATATGAATGTTGCGGAAAAGTCCTATAATCAATACTTTAAAATAAAAGAACAATCACTTTTTTTTATTGCAAAGATATTGTAGAAGTTGGAATGTTTGATATGATGTAATCACCCTTGTGTTTGACTCAAAATAAAATGTATTCCTCTAAGCCTTCTCTATGAATGTCTGTCATGAATTCATGTTCAACTACGCAGCAAAGTGAATAATAAACGCTCTTGAAGACATGTCATCAAGTTCTTCCAATTTATTTCACATGAACCTTTCAATGTGTTCATAAGTCTTCATCTCACACGCTGCGGTATATCGTAGCCACGCCTACAAGCCTTTTATAGACGTGCCCATGAGTGACATCACAGGGGGGAGTGTCCAGCCAGATGCATGATGGGTAGACGATCAGCCTACCGGACAGTGAAGGTTGGTTGTTGCTAACCGACGTCACACCAGGTGGTGCAATAGGGCTCCTCTAGGTTCAGACGGTTCAGACTGGTGACGCATTGGGCTTCTCCCACTCACAGCCAGAAGATCTCACCATGCCTTATAGCAGTGGTTCTCTAACCTTTTCTACTAGTGTACTAAGATATATATTTATATATTTTATATTTACCCCCTTCACTGGCTCAAAATCTTTTGGGTTGAAAAAATAATAAAATTTACATCAATAATGTATGTGCTTTCTATTTGGCAGTGTAAACATGAATATTAAAAGGGTGCAAATACTCACAATTTAGTAAGATACATGGGCCTGTGCTTCATGTAACTGTTGGCTTATTTCTCCCCACAAAAGAAACACAATGCCAGGGGAGGGTCAGAGCATGTAGAGGTGACCCCCATTGAAATATATTCACCTTAAACTGACGACATTTTGATGTTTCTGGAAGGCTTTCTTTTTCAGGGATTCTCCTTTCTCGTGTTTTAAGATTTACATTTCAACCACAAAAAATGAACTGGCTTCTTTTTTTTTTTTTATCTTCCGAGGACCCCTTGCATTACTCCAAAGGACCCATATGGGTACGCGTACCCCCATTTGAGAACCACTGCCTTACAGCATGGGTAGAGGCGCCCCTACACCACTAACACGCCTCTCTGTAGCCTGGGAATATCTTGCAGAGCCGTTGTTGCCGAGTCATAAATAAGAAGGTTTAATATTGATATTATTCATGTACAAATGCATCTTATCTCCAGTATATGAAAGAACACGCCCCTCAGCCAATCGTTAAAGAGCTTTGACCACAAGACAAATGTACATAAGGTCCACATGCAGGGCCTCCTCGCCCCGGTCCAGACCCCCGGGGTCCTGGGGGGGCCAGTCCCCGGGGTCCTGGGGGGCCAGACCCCGGGGTCCTGGGGGGGCCTGTCCCCGGGGTGCAGACCCCCGCGTCCTGGGGGGGCCAGTCCCCGGGGTCCTGGGGGGCTCAGACACACTGCCGCAGGGTCCCGGGTGAACACCAGGGGGCGTCGGTCAGGGGGTGGAGCCAGGGGGCGGAACGGTGCTGAAGGTCATTGGTGCTCCCTGAAGGTCAGTGGTGGAACTGGCTTTTGGAGGTCAGTGTCTCTGGAGTTCACTGTCTCTGGAGGTCAGTGCTGCTCCCTGAAGGTCAGTGGTGGGTCTCCAAAGGTCAACGTCTTTGAAGGTCAGTGGTGTGTCTCTGAAGGTCAGGGGAGGTTAGTGAAGGTCACTGGTGGGTCTCTGGAGGTCAGTGGTGGGTCTCTGGAGGTCAGTGTCGGGTCTCTGGAGGTCAGTGGTGGGTCTCTGGAGGTCAGTGGTGGGTCTCTGGAGGTCAGTGGTGGGTCTCTGGAGGTCAGTGGTGGGTCTGGAGGTCAGTGGTGGGTCTCTGGAGGTCAGTGGTGGGTCTCTGGAGGTCAGTGGTGGGTCTCTGGAGGTCAGTGGTGGGTCTCTGGAGGTCAGTGTCGGGTCTCTGGAGGTCAGTGGGGGGTCCCTGGAGGTCAGTGGTGGGTCTCTGGAGGTCAGTGGTGGGTCTCCAGCTCCAGGATGGTCCACTCCCCCTGCGGGGAGGCTGCGTCCTCGGGGGAGTAGCTGGTGACCGTGATGCTGCTGGGGGAGTCGTCGGCGGGGGGGGAGATGAGCTCCGCCCAGCGCTGGAAGCCCTCCTTCTCCGGGGGCGGGGCGTGGCAGGCCGCGGGGCCGTCGCGCGCCAGCGACAGCGTCTGCTTGATGAGGTACTGGGCCAGGTTCAGCTCCTCGGGGACCGGGCTCATCACGCCCAGACTGGACTCCTGCTCCGACAGGAGCTGGTGGAGGAGGGACCAGTCCCGCTCGGCAAACTCCTCCTCCTGCTCCTCCTCCTCCTCCTGCTGCTGCTCCTCCTCCTCCTCCTGCTCCTCCTCCTCCTCCTCCTCCTCCTCCTCCTGCTCCTCCTGCTCCTCCTGCTCCTCCTCCTCCTCCTGCTCCTCCTCCTGCTCCTCCTCCTGCTCCTCCTCCTGCTCCTCCTGCTGCTCCTCCTCCTGCTCCTCCTCCTCCTCCTGCTCCTCTTCACCCCCCCGCGTTGCGTCCGTGCGCCCCGGGTCCAGACCCAGACCCTGGAGCTCGTATATGGGGGACAGGGCGTGGGACGGGGGTCTGTCCCGGGCCGCTCCACTGTCCTCCTCTGAGCCACAACTTGTGTCTCCTAGGAGACACCAACAACACGCTAAATGACAACATGATTCGTCCTCCCGGGGGTGTTTTCAAATTCATTTATTCATTCAGAGGTCATTCTGAGAGGTGGTGACAGATTAAAGAAAGGCTGAAACGTGTGTGTATCGCTACCCAGAATGCATCGCTGTGCATCGTGATGGCTTCCCATGTTTCAACACGGTAAACATGCGGTTCCATCGCCCCGGTTCCCCTACGTTCCCCGTCCCTGGGGGTTTAGAACCCTCTCTCTGAGCGACACAACGTACCACCGGTCATGCAAGGCAGAGATCCACGTTTCATCAGCGCAAAACAAAACCTGACAAATGATATAAACACAGAGCAGACAGTTGAAGCCACAGTACAGAGAGCGGAACACTGAGCTGTTTGTACAGGCTGGGGTGGACCCGGTGACCGGGGGTCAGATCTACGTCCCCCCGGGACAGACGCCACCCAACATCCTCACAGCATGTGGTGCGGAGACGAGCGACGGATCTCAGGAACGCCGGAGCCCAGGTCCTAAGGCTGAGCGGAGGCCAGGGCCTCCAGGGAACAGAGGAACTCTGGACTAGGTCACCACGGCGACACAGAGGAACTCTGGACTAGGTCACCACGGCGACACAGAGGAACTCTGGACTAGGTCACCACGGCGACACAGAGGAACACTGGACTAGGTCACCACGGCGACACAGAGGAACTCTGGACTAGGTCACCACGGCGACACAGAGGAACTCTGGACTAGGTCACCACGGCGACACAGAGGGACACTGGACTAGGTCACCACGGCGACACACACCGGGGGGGGGGGGGCAGATGGGGGGAAAACAGAAAGAATGAGGAGGAGGGTGGAATGGACGGGCGGCTGAGACTAGCATGCAGGGCGGAGCGGCGCTGGAACTGGAGCGTTCTGAGAGGGGCGGGGTCTGATTGGAGTGTTCTGAGCGGGGCGGGGTCTGATTGGAGCGTTCTGAGAGGGGAGGGGTCTGATTGGAGCGTTCTGAGAGGGGCGGGGTCTGATTGGAGCGTTCTGAGAGGGGCGGGGTCTGATTGGAGCGTTCTGAGCGGGGCGGGGTCTGATTGGAGCGTTCTGAGAGGGGAGGGGTCTTACTGGAAACGAGTGATCTGATTGGAGCGTTCTGAGAGGGGAGGGGTATACTGGAGCGTTCCAACCTCACTCAGAAGGTGATGGAGAGTTTCAATTCGATGAGAGTATTAAGATAGGTAAACTGGTTCTTTACCCCCGCATGAAAGCTCTGATTTCAGTGGTGGGTAGAAAGAGTCTCAGAGGGATCTTATACTCTAATGGACTTCACCAGAGGTGGGTAGAAAGAGTCTCAGAGAGATCTTATACTCTAATGGACTTCACCAGAGGTGGGTAGAAAGAGTCTCAGAGAGATCTTATACTCTAATGGACTTCACCAGAGGTGGGTAGAAAGAGTCTCAGAGGGATCTTATACTCTAATGGACTTCACCAGAGGTGGGTAGAAAGAGTCTCAGAGGGATCTTATACTCTAATGGACTTCACCAGAGGTGGGTAGAAAGAGTCTCAGAGGGATCTTATACTCTAATGGACTTCACCAGAGGTGGAACCAGGGTTTTGGTTTGTCTGCCTTAACCCAGCAGCAGCCGGTCACTCAACTAGCAACCCTAAGAACACCCTGGTCATGGGGGGGGCGGGGTCTGGGTTGAGGGGTGGGGTCTGGTATTAGGGGGCGGGGTCTGGTTTAGGGGGCGGGCCCTGGGTCTCTGGTGGGCGGGGGTCCTGAGGGATCATACTTTACCTGCGGGGGCTGCTGCTTCCTGAGCGGCAGAGTTCTGGCGGGCCGGCGCCGCGTCACTCAAGTCCAGACGCAGCCCGGCCCGGTGGGCGTCGCCCGGCCCGGCCCGGTGGGCGTCTCCCGGCCCGGCCCGGTGGGCGTCGCCCGGCCCGGACCGGTGGGCGTCGCCCGGCCCGGACCGGTGGCCGTCGCCCGGCCGCAGGTCCAGGTGGCAGGGCCGCTCCTGGGGGGGGGCGTTGGCCTCCTGCTGGGGCGAGGGGGCGTCGCCCTCGAAGACGTCGGCGCCCCCGTTCTCCTGCGGCGGCGGCGCGGAGGAGGAGGCGGAGTCGGGCTCCTCCGAGCCAAGCTCCTCCCACTCGTCCACGGAGAGGAGCACGGAGCGCCGGAACCCGGAGGAGGGGGGGGGGGCGGGGGGCGGCGCCGCGTTCTCCTGCTCGCCGCCGTCGTCGTCGAACGCCAGGTTGACAATCCCCTGGAAGTGGGCGGGGGGGGCGGCCGGGGCGCTGGGCGGAGCCACGCCCCCCGGGATCACCTCCACCTCCGAGCGCTCCTCGTCCTCCTCCGTCTCCTCCTCCTCCTCTTCGTCGGAGGAGGGCGGGGTCTGGCTCTTCAGCGTGAGGGAGGCGGCGGGCTCCTCCCCCTCCTCCTCCCCCTCCTCCCCCTCCTCCTCCCCCCCCTCTCCCCGGGCCAGCAGCTCGTCGCGGTGCAGCCAGGAGCGCGGCCGCCTCCCCCCGGGCTCCTCCTCGCTGGTGGTCTCCGCCCCCTCGCGGCCGCGGAGCCGCACCTCCACCCGCAGGCCGGTGCCGGCGTCGTACACCTTCAGCTCCTCGGGGGTGCTGGTGTCGCTGCTGCTGCGCCCCAGGAAGTCCGAGCAGCGCATGGTGCCGCACTTGGAGGCCCCGCCCCCGTCGCCGCCCCCAGCCCCGCCCCTCCCGTGGGAGCAGTCGTCGTCCTGGGACCCCCCCGCGTCGTAGTCCTCCGAGCGCGGCTTGATGTCGTCCGACGAGGTGCTGTTGCTGCCCGTCTCCGACTCGGGCGTCGCCTGGAGCTGCCCCCCGCCGCCGCCGCCCCCCCACGCCTCCCCCAGGGGCGTGTCCCCGCCGCCGCAGGGCGTGTCCGCCGGCCCGGGGGGCGGGGCGGAGCTCTGGGGGGGGTCTTGACTCTCTCGGCCCCCCGGGTCCGGACCCTCTGCCGGTGGGGGTCCGGCCTGGGGCCCCGCCCCCCCGGGGTCCCCCCTGGAGCCCCGGGTCTTGTGGGGGGAGCGGCGTGGGCTGGAGCTCAGCGGGAGGCAGAGCCCGCCCCCGGCGCTACTGCCGCCATGTGCTGCGTTCTGATTGGCTGGTGACCCGGCCTCCTCTTTGGCTCCTGGCTTCCTGGGGGAGGAGCCGGTGGCCTTGGCCCCGCCTCCAGCCCTGGGGGGGGTGTGAGGGGCAGTCTGGGGGCGGGGTCCCGGTCGGGGTCCCGGTCTGGGGGAGCCTGATGGCGGCTTGGGGGCCAGGCCGGGGGTCTTGGAGGGCTTAGAGCCGGTCCTCTCAAGGGGTTTGGTCTTCTTCTTGATTGGTTCAGCTGCTGCGGCAGGGCGCCCCGCCTCCTTAGGCTCCTCCCTCTTAGAGGAGGCAGTCTTCTTCACGGCTCCGGGTCTCGAACCTGGAAACAAGGCGGACGTTACGGCCGGGGGCGCCGGGCTGATGGAACAGTTTGATCACCGGATTATTTTAGGTTTATCTTCTTCCTGCCTTCAAAAAGTGTGCAGGTTTGTAACGCACACAACACAACATAATGCAGACATATGACATCTGATGCAGAGGTCATCTCAACATCACATTCTCATGTTAACATGATGGATGTAATGTGAACATGATGCAGGTAATGTTATGATGAAGGTAAAGTGAACATGATGAAGGTAATGTTATGATGAAGGTAATGTGAACATGATGGATGTAATGTGAACATGATGCAGGTAATGTTATGATGAAGGTAAAGTGAACATGATGAAGGTAATGTTATGATGAAGGTAAAGTGAACATGATGAAGGTAATGTTATGATGAAGGTAATGTGAACCTGATGAGGGTAATGTTATGATGAAGGTAATGTTAACATGATGAAGGTAATGTGAACATGATGAAGGTAATGTTAACATGATGAAGGTAATGTTAACATGATGAAGGTAATGTGAACATGATGAAGGTAATGTGAACATGATGAAGGTAATGTGAACATGATGAAGGTAATGTGAACATGATGAAGGTAATGTGAACATGATGATGGTAATGTTATGATGAAGGTAATGTGAACATGATGAAGGTAATGTGAACATGATGAAGGTACCATAATATGAACATGATGAGGGTAATGTTAACATGATGAAGGTAATGTTAACATGATGGTTGTAATGTTATGATGAAGGTAATGTGAACATGATGAAGGTAATGTGAACATGATGAAGGTACCATAATATGAACATGATGAGGGTAATGTGAACATGATGAAGGTACCATAATATGAACATGATGAGGGTAATGTGAACATGATGAAGGTAATGTGAACATGATGAAGGTACCATAATATGAACATGATGAAGGTAATGTGAACATGATGAAGGTAATGTGAACATGATGAAGGTACCATAATATGAACATGATGAAGGTAATGTGAACATGATGAAGGTACCATAATATGAACATGATGAGGGTAATGTGAACATGATGAAGGTAATGTGAACATGATGAAGGTACCATAATATGAACATGATGAAGGTAATGTGAACATGATGAAGGTAATGTGAACATGATGAAGGTACCATAATATGAACATGATGAAGGTAATGTGAACATGATGAAGGTACCATAATATGAACATGATGAGGGTAATGTTAACATGATGAAGGTAATGTGAACATGATGAAGGTAATGTGAACATGATGAGGGTAATATGAACATGATGCATGTCATGTCCACATGATGGTTGTAATGTTAACATGTGAATGGGATGCAGAGGCAGACCCACCACTGGTCTCCGGGGTTCCGGCCCCGCCCCTGGCTCTGGGTTCTGGTCTTGCGGCTCCAGTGGTCTTCTGGGCCGGGCTGGCCTTGGTCTTACTGGTCTCTCTGGGGGAGGGCTTGTTGGTCGGACTGGGACAATATCAGGGGGAAGTACGGTTATGAATATTAAACAACACATGAACACATGAATACAGGCTCAGGAGATACGAATGAATATGAGATTGTATGGGTTGATACGGTATATAATACAGAGTAATACACATGCAAAATAATATATAATGAATATACAGAAAGTACATCTATATAATCAATGAGTAGTAGCAGCAGGGATGTGAATACAAAGAGATCAATGTGGGTTTCACTGTACACAACATACACAAATACATGCATGGAGAAATAGAAATGATTACATTGAAGTCGCAATGTGTAATTTCAACTAGCTTGTAGCTTAAATTGACCTAGATCTCTGATCTACAGTGGTTTCAATGTCATCACTAAAATCCAATCCTACAACTGACATTCTACAAATAAAAAATGCTAGCTTCGATCTTTGTTAGAAAAATTTACTATCCATACACCAAACCCCTCCCCCTCTACTGTAAGCCCCTCCCCGTCTACTGTAAGCCCCTCCTAGAAAGGAAGGAGGAGGAGGGGGAGCAGGAGGAGGAGGAGAAGGAAGAGGAAGAGGAAGAGGGGGAGGAGGAGGAGGATGAACAGGAGGAGGAGGAGGAGGAGGAGGAGGAGGAGGGAGGAGGAGGGGGAGGAGGGGGAGGAGGAGCAGGCTGACCTGCTGGTCTTGGCCGGGTCCGGTTTCTGGACGGCTTTGGCCCCAGAGGGTTTGCTCACCAGCTTGGTCTGTTGTTTGGGTTTGGAACCTGCGTAGAAAAGCATCATTTCATGAATGTATTTAAATGAAGATGGACTGAAGTTGAAACCACATGTATTTACAGCAACGCTTGAGATGATTGTACAGTCTATAAACAAACTAAAAACAATGAATACACTACTACTCTCTCTCCTGTTCCTACTAGGTTAGCCTCTAACAGAGAAGGCTGACAGTCTGTCTGTTCATCAGGAACCGAGCAGCTACAGACCCGCCCCCCCCCCCCAACACACACACACACCTAGCCATTAGCACTAAAGGCTTTCCATTAAAAGGCTTTCAATAAAAAGGCTTTAAGTGCTAGCTTTCGACACTGTAGGACCTCCGACCCCCTGCTGAGATGCTTTTAGCACCAGTATCAACAGGGCTAGCAGAGCGCTAACACAGCCAGCAGAGCATCAACATGGCTAGCAGAGCGCTAACACAGCTACCAGAGCGCTAACACAGCCAGCAGAGCGTTAACACAGCCAGCAGAGCGCTAACACAGCCAGCAGAGCGCTAACACAGCTAGCAGAGCGCTAACACAGCTAGCAGAGCGCTAATACAGCTACCAGAGCGCTAACACAGCTAGCAGAGCGCTAACACAGCCAGCAGAGCGCTAACACAGCTAGCAGAGCGCTAACACAGCTAGCAGAGCGCTAATACAGCTACCAGAGCGCTAACACAGCCAGCAGAGCGCTAACACAGCTAGCAGAGCGCTAACACAGCCAGCAGAGCGCCAACACAGCCAGCAGAGAGCTAACACAGCCAGCAGAGCGCAAACACCCCTTAACCCCTCCCACTCCCCGTAAACCCCTCCCACTCCCCGTAAACCCCTCCCACTGGTTGGCTGGACCAGTATTAAACTGGGAACGCATTCACTGAGTACCGTAAATGATGAACATTCAGTGAATGAGTGAATAATGAGCCTTCACGCCCTCCGTGATCCACAACGCCTCAGAGGCTTCTAGAATGGACGCTGGCGTCTCCATGGAGACGGACAGGAAGTGCGTACCTGGGCCAGGGAGGCTGTTGGGCGGGCTGGCGGCGGCGTCCGGCGAGGCGCTGCCCGACGTGGAGGTCCCCGGCCGGGCGTGGCCACTAGCCGCGCCGCCATTAGCCGCGCCGCCGCCCCGGGGCCCCGCCTTGGCGTGTCCGGCCGTGGACCAGGTGGGCCGCGCCCCGGGGGCCGCTCTTTTCTCCGGGTCCTTGGGGCCCGCCGCCGCGGGGCCGCGGGTCCCGTTAGCGGTAGCCGCGTTGGCGTTAGCTCCGTTAGCGTTGGCGGCGTCCCGTCTGGAGGCGGGGCTGCCGGCGGGGGCGGTCCCGTTGAGTAGCGGCGAGCCCGCGGCGGTGCCGGCCTTGGTCCGGGGCGCGGAGGGGCGGGGCTTGGCGGTCTTGGCTCCGCGGGGGGCGGGGCCGTCTCCCGACTTGCCGTCCGTGGCGAGGCCGTCCGACTTCATGGCGGCGGGTGGCGGGCGGCGGGCGGGGGTCCTCTTCACAACGGGGGCCTCAGACGACGCGGAGGGGGGGCATCTCTGCACCCTGGGCTGCAGAGGGGAGAAGAGACGTCAGGTAACCCATAGCAACCATCAGCATCAGCACCAAACACCCCGCCGACCGAAGGGGAGCTGCGGTCAGAGCCTCGGCTCACAGGAGGACCGGAGGCGTCTCCAGAGTTTGATTTGATTTTATTTATTTTGAATAAAAGACATATCCAAGGGATATAAGAAAAACATGAGAAAGTGCAAGCACTTATTCCCATCATGGTCCCTGATGTTACAAGACAGGGCATATATCCACATAAAACAAAACATTAAACATCATAATAAATAGACTATGAGCGGCTTAACGTATAAAGTAATCTTCCCTAACCCTTACTTTCTGTATTAAAGTGCAAAGTGCATGCATAGACGAGCACCAACAGACAACAGCTCACAGGGAGGACGACATGTTAGCGTCACAAGGGATTTAAATTCATGAGCCAGGATTTTACCTTTTTTCTGAAACAATGATAGTTGTCTATGCTCTTAATTTCCTAAAGTAATTTATTTCAGTTCACCACACCTCCATATTTGAGAGTACACTTACCAATGTTTGTTTCGAACTTATTTTAGTACAAGTCAGCATTACTAGCTCTGGTGTGGTAAGCATGGGCATGAAGGGATTTGTAAGGTATGCCGGAGACTGATGGAATAATCCAGGTGTGGTTACCGTTAAATCACCTAAAGCTCTGTCTCCTATTCCCTGTATGGTCTAGCCACCCCACCTCTCCCCAGGGTCATCTAACCCTAACCTTTGTACTTGGGGTAAACCGGTCACAAGGGAGAAGGCATCCCCTTCTGCATCCTTCTGCTGATGAGAACACAGGCAGCTCTGTGTCTTGGGTAAACATTACCTGATGTGATTATTAACAGCTGCATTGTGGGGAGGGGCTGAAACTGTTTGAATAGCTCTGTCTAGCTGCACTCTGGGCTCACCCTGCTAGAGAGGAGTCTCGTGTTTGCATGGACTAGAGTTGTTGTTGATGTTGGATATGGCCGACAACGGCTCAGGAGGCAGCAGAGCGTGTTGTCTGGTAACCTAGTTCCATCCCCGGCTCCTCCCAGCCGAGGGCCGAGGTGTCCCTGAGCGAGACGCCTCACCCTGACTGCTCCCTGCGAGCTGGCTGTCGCCCTGCGGGGCTGACTCCGCCGTCGGTGTGTGAATGTGTGCATGATTGGTCTGAGTCGCTTTGGATAAAAGCGTCGTAGCGCATCGATTCAGAACGATCTAAGGACAGAGGTGTCCGGTTCTTGAACATGATGCATACCCTTGGAACGTTATTGACCAATCAGGATCAGGTATTCCACAATGCTTACATTTACATTCACGGCATTCAGCAGATGTTTATATCAAAAGCGACCTACAATCAGTACATTTGTCAGAAGAAGGAGAAGCAATATCTCTGTCGGTACAGTAAGGATATTCATAGAACCAAGTGCCAAGCACATACAATCAAAGATAACTAGGATAAGATGCTACACGATGCGAAGCACTATTTTTAAGTGCCAGGACGTAGAACACACAATAAGTGTGTACATTAAGGGAACGCACTTATTGTACAAAGGCTGTGGTATAACACGCTCTATCTCCGGTGTTCATATATTACATCGTACGAGTGTTTAACACGTTATATATCAGCACACGTCTCTGTACCTCATGGTCTTAGGAACACCTGACAGTGTGGACACATGAGGATGAACGGGTTACCTGTGAGCTGGTGAAAACCGGTTTCTTCCCGAGGCGTCGGTTGTCTCCTTTATCAAGAGCAGCTTGGGAGGAAAACACAAACAGGGAGAAATTAAACAGCCGCATTGTTTAATTTGGATGATTCCTGGGCGAGCGAATCACTGGGTACCTTACGATACGATACGATACGATACGCGGCGCGACACCCGCGATACCGTGTATACCGCGATCCAGCGACACTGCAACAATCGATATGTTGTTTGACAATCCGATAACGTTACGTCACGATATATGACACAATAAAGATGAATACAAAAATGAGTTTCTCGTCTTTGGTTCGTTCACTTCCGATCAAGTTTCCTTCATTCATGTGTTGAGCACCTCCTCGAGGAGCGGGGAGTTTGTTCAGAAGGCCTTCATTTATTCATCAAAATATCGATATTTGGGGCGATATTTCCTGTCAACATTTTAAGGAATAAAGCAGAAAAATGCTAAAGAAATTCTCCCCCCCCTCAGTGGATCATTCCTCCCTCGATGTCACCCCCCCGCCCCCCCCCT
The DNA here is from genome assembly GCF_026213295.1 of Gadus chalcogrammus. NCBI lineage: Eukaryota > Metazoa > Chordata > Actinopteri > Gadiformes > Gadidae > Gadus > Gadus chalcogrammus. Next base: position 18,039,642 of record NC_079423.1, on the reverse strand, counting down.
CAGTGGATCATTCCTCCCTCGATGTCACCCCCCTCCCCCAGCCGAACATCAACAGTACACAGAGCAGCTGGGAACCTGCTGGTCACCAACATCTGCTCAGCAACACAATCACACATCTGTTCACCTCCCAGCCAATGGACAACACACAGAGCCGGGGTGTGTGCGTGTGTGAGTGTGATGTTCTGTAGCGTGTGTGTCTGTGTGCGTGCCTGCGTGTACATGTGTGCGTGTGGTTCTGTTGTGTGTATGTAGGTGCGCGTGTGTGTGCTCTGTAGTGTGTGTGTGGGACTCCCCTCCGCTCCATTGTCTGCGCGCCGCAGCACGCGGTGAGGCACGTACATGCAACAGCGCGGCAGGAATTCATTATTCACGCTCTGCACACATCCTCTCTGCTCCGCCAGCCTCCCGCACATCCACCGTCAACACCTCCACCGTCCAAACCTCCACACCTCCACCCTCCACCGTCCAAACCTCCACATCTCCACCCGTCTACACCTCCACCTCCACCCTCCACCGTCCACACCTCCACCCTCCACCGTCCAAACCTCCACCCTTCACCGTCCACATCTCCACCCACCACCCGTCAACACGTACCGAGTACAGCTGGTAAACGGTAAAGGTTCTGCATTTATACGGCGCATTCCTAACCAGTGGACACTCAAAGTGCTTTACAATATCGCCCAACATTCACCCCTTCATGCACACAGTCACCCATCCCCCCCCGCCGGCGGAGTCGCCCCGCAGGGCGACAGCCAGCTGGGCAGGAGCAGTCAGGGTGAGGGGTCTCGCTCAGGGACACCTCCACCCTCTAGGAGGAGCCGGGGATCAAACCAGGGACCTTCCGGTTACCAGCCGACCCGCTCTGCCTCCTGAGCCTCACGCCGCCCCCACAACGAGACCAACCACACGGCCTCCACCCTCACATCCACCCCCAGAGCACCGTCAGGCAGACGGAGGAACACAATGAGGGGATTACCGACAGCCCGGCTATAAAAAGAACAGCTCCCTGTGAGACCACAACCCACGCTACGCCCCTCCTCCTCCTCCACCTCCTCCACCTCCACCTCCCCCTCCTCTTCCCCCTCCTCCTCCTCCACCTCCTGACGGTGGTGCAGCATCACTCACCACACACACACACACACACGCGGAGGGAACCACCGCCATATCCAACCCAGAGGATAACCCAGAGGCTTACCTTATGTGGGCAAAGCTCTGGCCCACCCCCACCCAGCGGCGCCCCCACCCATCGGCGCCCCCACCCAGCGGCGCCCCCACCCAGGGCACCCACCTTCCAGCAGCAGGTCCCTGTGGCGCGGCAGCAGGACCTCCCATCCCTGCGTGTGGCGCACGGCGAAGAAGGACTGACGGAGGAAGAGCCAGAGACGAGCGCGCAGAGAGGAGAGCTCCGCACGCAGCGGCTGGGAGAGGGGGGGGGGGGGGGGGGGGGAGAGAGGCAGGGAGAGAGAGAGAGGGAGGCGGAGGGAGAGAGAGACAGAGAGCGGCACAGAGAGAGCGGGAGGGAGGATGAAAAAACAGAGTGCGCCCAGGAACAGCGAATCAGCAGCTGCCTTAAGAACGGTCACCATGGCAACGGACACACCCCCCACCTCCTCCCTCCCTCCCTACCCAGCAGGCTCCCCCTGAGCTCTGAATCAGTGATGTCATCAGCAGAGGCCAACCCCTCTCTCTCTCTCTCTCTCTCTCTCTCTCTCTCTCTCTCTCTCTCTCTCTCTCTCTCTCTCTCTCTCTCTCTCTCTCTCTCTCTCTCTCTCTCTCTCTCTCTCTCTCTCTCTCTCTCTCTCTCTCTCTCTCTCTCTCTCTCTCTCCCCCTCTCTCCCTCTCCCCCTCTCTCCCTCCCTCCCTGTGTGTGCAGAAGAGGGAGAGGTCAGATTAGCGCTGACAGACGGCCGTGGGGACAGACGGCCGCCCTCGTGTCCCTCAGGCTAATCCAGCGGCGGACGCTCCGGTGACTCCCGCTGGTCAGCGGCCAGAGAGGCTGCTGGGAAAACAGCTAATCTGATGAACCCCGTGGCCGCGTGCGTCTGTGTTGGTCGTTCATTGTGCTGCAGTCGTATTTACATTATTTATGTTAACCTACGTTTACAATTTACAATCAATAATCAAGTGACCTTAAATCCACAAGTCTTAGTGATTCTGAATCCTCATTGGATCTGACGTCTCAGTGGGTCTGAGGGAATCTGATCCTGGGAGGATGCGGGCGCAGTCCGTGGTGGGTGAGGGTACCTCCAGCTCCTCGGTGGGAGGCCCCAGCTCCTCCACTGTGGGGGGCCCCAGCTCCTCCTCGGTGGGGGGGCCCTGCTCCTCCTCGGTGGGGGGCCCCAGCTCCTCCTCCTGCAGAGCGTCCACGGCGGAGAACAGGGAGCAGCAGTTGTCCACGTTGACTCCTTCTCTGACCGCCGCACACAGCTTCTTCAGCAGGGCCGGCTCCCTGGTCACCTCCTCCTGCTGGAGAGGAGTCAGAGAGGAGTCACAGAGGAGTCAGCACCTCCTCCTGCTGCACAGAGGAGTCACAGAGGAGTCAGCACCTCCTCCTGATACACAGAGGAGTCACAGAGGAGTCTGGACCTCCTCCTGCTGGAGAGGAGTCAGAGGAGTCAGCACCTCCTCCTGATGCAGAGGAGTCACAGAGGGGTCACAGAGGAGTCACAGAGGAGTCAGAGGAGTCAGCACCTCCTCCTGATGCAGAGGAGTCACAGAGGGGTCACAGAGGAGTCACAGAGGAGTCAGAGGAGTCAGCACCTCCTCCTGATGCAGAGGAGTCACAGAGGGGTCAGCACCTCCTCCTGCTGGAGGGGAGTCAGAGGAGTCAGCACCTCCTCCTGATGCAGAGGAGTCACAGAGGAGTCAGCACCTCCTCCTGATGCAGAGGAGTCACAGAGGAGTCAGCACCTCCTCCTGCTGGAGGGGAGTCAGAGGAGTCAGCACCTCCTCCTGCTGGAGAGGAGTCACAGAGGAGTCACAGAGGAGTCAGGAGTCAGCACCTCCTCCAGATACACAGAGGAGTCACAGAGGAGTCACAGAGGAGTCAGCACCTCCTCCTGCTGCACAGAGGAGTCACAGAGGGGTCAGCACCTCCTCCTGCTGGAGAGGAGTCACAGAGGAGTCACAGAGGAGTCACAGAGGAGTCAGCACCTCCTCCTGCTGCCCACCCACACCCACTCTGTACAGTCCGACCCCAGCCCCCCCGGGAGGTCTCACCCGGAGCAGGCTGAGGAAGGCGGGGCTTCGGACCACGCAGGGGAGGTTCTGGACGATGACGGACAGGCTCTCCTCCTGCAGCTCATTGGCCAGACTCAGCACCTGCTTGGCCCACTTCACCTCGGGCAGGCAGCCAATCAGCTGCTCCGTGGCACAGAGCACGCTCACCGAGCTGTCCACCGTCTGGTGGAGCAACACACACACACAGAGTTATGAATAGGAGGGGGAGGGGGGGGGGGGGAAGAGAGAGAGAGAGAGAGAGAGAGAGACAGAGACAGAGACAGAGACAGAGAGAGAGAGAGAGAGATTAATCGGAACAAATATTGCTAATTAATCGGAACAAATATTATAGTTCAAGGTCCTCGCTGTACGATATCGAGGGACAAGGTGGTGCTGATTCGCCGTTCATGGGCGCACTCTGTTTTTAATTTTTTGTTCATCCTCCCTCCATCTCTCTCTGTGCCGCTCTCTGTCTCTCTCTCCCTCCCCTCTCCGCCCCCCCCTCTCTCTCTCTCCCTGGCTCTCTAGCGAGAGAGAGAAGCTCTGTTCTCAATGACGAGTGTTCATTAGTCATTCACAATCTAATAACAACGGTTCTAATTGGATGATATGTTCCTCTGCTTCCTGGAGAGCCTTAATGTGGGGTGAGGGAGAGGGAGCCCACCATGGCAGCGGCCACGTCGCCGAGGCACGCCCGCTGGAGCTCCACCGACAGCAGGGAGAAGTTCCGCTCTGCCCAGCTCTTCATGAAGTGCTCCGCCACCCACCTGAGGAGGAGATCACAGCATCACTACTGAGGAGAAGATCACAGCCTCACTACTGAGGAGAAGATCACAGCATGACTACCGAGGAGAAGATCACAGCATCACTACTGAGGAGAAGATCACAGCATCACTACTGAGGAGGAGATCACAGCATCACTACCGAGGAGAGGATCACAGCATCACTACTGAGGAGAAGATCACAGCATCACTACTGAGGAGAGGATAAAGCATCACTACCGAGGAGAAGATCACAGCATCACTACCGAGGAGAGGATCACAGCATCACTACCGAGGAGAAGATCACAGTATCACTACTGAGGAGAAGATCACAGCATCACTACTGAGGAGAGGATCACAGCCTCACTACCGAGGAGAAGATCACAGCATCACTACCGAGGAGAAGATCACAGCATCACTACCGAGGAGAGGATCACAGCATCACTACCGAGGAGAGGATCACAGCATCACTACCGAGGAGAAGATCACAGCATCACTACCGAGGAGAAGATCACAGCATCACTACCGAGGAGAAGATCACAGCATCACTACCGAGGAGAAGATCACAGCATCACTACCGAGGAGAGGATCACAGCATCACTACCGAGGAGAAGATCACAGCATCACTACCGAGGAGAAGATCACAGCATCACTACCGAGGAGAAGATCACAGCATCACTACCGAGGAGAAGATCACAGCATCACTACCGAGGAGAAGATCACAGCATCACTACCGAAGAGAAGATCACAGCATCACTACCGAGGAGAAGATCACAGCATCACTACCGAGGAGAAGATCACAGCATCACTACCGAGGAGAAGATCACAGCCTCACTACCGAGGAGAAGATCACAGCCTCACTACCGAGGAGAGGATCACAGCATCACTACCGAGGAGAGGATCACAGCATCACTACCGAGGAGGAGATCACAGCATCACTACCGAGGACGAGATCACAGCATCACTACCGAGGACGAGATCACAGCATCACTACCGAGGACGAGATCACAGCATCACTACCGAGGACGAGATCACAGCATCACTACCGAGGAGGAGATCACAGCATCACTACCGAGGAGGAGATCACAGCATCACTACCGAGGAGAAGATCACAGCATCACTACCGAGGAGAAGATCACAGCATCACTATTGAGGAGAGGATCACAGCATCACTATTGAGGAGAGGATCACAGCCTCACTACCGAGGAGAGGATCACAGCATCACTACCGAGGAGAAGATCACAGCATCACTACCGAGGAGAAGATCACAGCATCACTACCGAGGAGGAGATCACAGCATCACTACCGAGGAGGAGATCACAGCATCACTACCGAGGAGGAGATCACAGCATCACTACCGAGGAGGAGATCACAGCATCACTACCGAGGAGGAGATCACAGCATCACTACCGAGGAGGAGATCACAGCATCACTACCGAGGAGAAGATCACAGCATCACTACCGAGGAGAAGATCACAGCATCACTACCGAGGAGAAGATCACAGCATCACTACCGAGGAGAAGATCACAGCATCACTACCGAGGAGAAGATCACAGCATCACTACCGAGGAGAAGATCACAGCATCACTACCGAGGAGAAGATCACAGCATCACTACCGAGGAGAAGATCACAGCATCACTACCGAGGAGAGGATCACAGCATCACTACCGAGGAGAGGATCACAGCATCACTACCGAGGAGAGGATCACAGCATCACTACCGAGGAGAGGATCACAGCCTCACTACCGAGGAGAAGATCACAGCCTCACTACTGAGGAGAAGATCACAGCATCACTACTGAGGAGAGGATCACAGCATCACTACTGAGGAGAGGATCACAGCATCACTACTGAGGAGAAGATCACAGCCTCACTACTGAGGAGAAGATCACAGCATCACTACCGAGGAGAAGATCACAGCATCACTACCGAGGAGAAGATCACAGCATCACTACTGAGGAGAAGATCACAGCATCACCACTGAGGAGAAGATCACAGCATCACTACTGAGGAGAAGATCACAGCATCACTACTGAGGAGAGGATCACAGCATCACTACTGAGGAGAAGATCACAGCATCACTACTGAGGAGAAGATCACAGCATCACTACTGAGGAGAAGATCACAGCATCACTACTGAGGAGGAGATCACAGCATCACTACCGAGGAGAAGATCACAGCATCACTACCGAGGAGAAGATCACAGCATCACTACCGAGGAGAAGATCACAGCATCACTACCGAGGAGAAGATCACAGCCTCACTACCGAGGAGAAGATCACAGCATCACTACCGAGGAGAGGATCACAGCCTCACTACCGAGGAGAAGATCACAGCATCACTACCGAGGAGAAGATAAAGCATCACTACTGAGGAGAGGATCACAGCATCACTACTGAGGAGAGGATCACAGCCTCACTACTGAGGAGAAGATCACAGCATCACTACCGAGGAGAAGATCACAGCATCACTACTGAGGAGAGGATCACAGCATCACTACTGAGGAGAGGATCACAGCCTCACTACCGAGGAGAAGATCACAGCATCACTACCGAGGAGAAGATCACAGCATCACTACCGAGGAGAAGATAAAGCATCACTACTGAGGAGAGGATCACAGCATCACTACTGAGGAGAAGATCACAGCATCACTACTGAGGAGAAGATCACAGCCTCACTACTGAGGAGAAGATAAAGCATCACTACTGAGGAGAGGATCACAGCCTCACTACTGAGGAGAAGATCACAGCATCACTACCGAGGAGAAGATCACAGCATCACTACCGAGGAGAAGATCACAGCATCACTACTGAGGAGAAGATCACAGCATCACTACTGAGGAGAAGATCACAGCCTCACTACTGAGGAGAGGATCACAGCATCACTACCGAGGAGAAGATCACAGCATCACTACCGAGGAGAAGATCACAGCATCACTACTGAGGAGAAGATCACAGCCTCACTACTGAGGAGAGGATCACAGCATCACTACCGAGGAGAAGATCACAGCATCACTACCGAGGAGAAGATCACAGCATCACTACTGAGGAGAAGATCACAGCATCACTACTGAGGAGAGGATCACAGCCTCACTACTGAGGAGAAGATCACAGCATCACTACTGAGGAGAACATCACAGCATCACTACTGAGGAGAACATCACAGCATCACTACTGAGGAGAAGATCACAGCATCACTACTGAGGAGAGGATCACAGCATCACTACTGAGGAGAGGATCACAGCATCACTACCGAGGAGAAGATCACAGCATCACTACCGAGGAGAAGATCACAGCATCACTACTGAGGAGAAGATCACAGCATCACTACCGAGGAGAAGATCACAGCATCACTACTGAGGACCTGGTCTCAGACAGACCTCACACCAGTCCTTCTGGACCTGGGGACAGACCTCGTGTCAGGTCGGGGGTTGGACGAGGTCTAGAGGATGAAGAAGGGCCAGGTCTAGAGGATGAAGAAGGGCCAGCGCAGCGCTGAAGTCCTGGTAGACCGGGTTCTGAGTCCGGACCTCAAACTGCTCTCTGCCTTAAACCACAGCCTGTGTATCGATGAGACTTGACTTGATTCATATTGAGATATCTGCTGCTGGACTGTATAATTATGTAATATTTATGTAAAAGCGTAAGTTATTGATTCAACACGGTTATAGAATGTTTCATGTTTACATTCATCATTGATTTCTGAGTGTCTGTGGTGACAGCTTGAGAACAGAACTGCTGTGTGACTCTGAAAGAGAAGCAGCTCCCAGGCAGATGATTACAGGGAAGGGTTTATAACAGTGGGAGTGATGAGTCTGAATACAGAGAGGAGGAAGCAGGAGAGAGGAGAGAGGAGAGGAGATAGGAGATAGGAGAGGAGATAGGGAGGAGAGGAGAGGGGAGGGGAGGAGGTAGGAGAGAGGAGGAGAGGAGAGAGGAGAGAGGAGAGGAGAGAGGGGAAGAGAGAGGGAGGAGAGGACATAGGGAGGAGAGGAGAGAGGGGAGAGGGGGAGAGAGGAGAGAGGAGAGAGGAGAGGGGAGGAGATAGGTGATAGGAGAGAGGGAGGAGAGAGGAGGAGAGAAGAGGGGAGGAGAGGAGAGGAGATAGGGAGGAGAGGAGAGGGGAGGAGGGGAGATAGGAGAGGGAGGTGAGAGGAGAGGAGAGAGAGGAGAGAGGGAGGAGAGAGGAGGAGAGAGAGGAAGAGGAGGGGAGAGGAGAGGAGAGAAGAGAGGAGAGGAGAGGAGAGGAGTGGAGAGGATGTGGTTCTCTCACCTCCTGCAGGTGGCGTGCAGCTTGAGGAGACCCAGAGCGCTGGTGAGGGACAGACACTCCACGATGCTCTTCTGCACCCCGTCCACCACCTACAACAGAGCCGGAACCATCGCAGAACCATCGCAGCACCATCACGGAACCATCACACGACCATCACAACACAATCAAAGAACCATCACGGAACCATCACTGAACCATCACTGAACCATCACAGAACCATCACTGAACCATCACGGAACCATCACTGAACCATCACAGAACCATCACAGAACCATCACAGAACCATCACACTACCATCACAGAACCATCGCAGCACCATCACTGAACCATCACAGAACCATCACAGAACCATCACTGAACCATCACGGAACCATCACTGAACCATCACGGAACCATCGCAGAACCATCACTGAACCATCACTGAACCATCACAGAACCATCACAGAACCATCACAGAACCATCACACTACCATCACAGAACCATCGCAGCACCATCACTGAACCATCACAGAACCATCACAGAACCATCACACTACCATCACAACACAATCAAAGAACCATCACGGAACCATCACAGAACCATCGCAGAACCATCACAGAACCATCACTGAACCATCGCAGAACCATCACAGAACCATCACAGAACCATCACGGAACCATCACAGAACCATCACTGAACCATCACAGATCCATCACTGAACCATCACTGAACCATCACAGAACCATCACTGAACCATCACAGAACCATCACAGAACCATCACAGAACCATCACTGAACCATCACAGAACCATCACACTACCATCACAACACCATCAAAGAACCATCACAGAACCATCGCAGAACCAGGGTACTGGACTGGTCTAGATCAACTGGTAGAGCAAGGCATTACCCTGTCCGGGTTGGGGGTTTGAATCCCACCCAGGTGTTGGATAAAATAAAGTTAAGGCTCTTGGCTGCTGATGGCGGCCGCTTAAGTTAAGACGTTTAAACAGAAGACCCCTCAAGTTCCTCTTGAGAGGATCTGAACTGACCCTGGGCTGACCCCATGACCCTGGGCTGACCCCGGACTGACCCCTTGACCCCAGGCTGACCTTGGGGAAGAAGCGGCAGTAGTCTCGGGTCAGCACCATCTCCACCACCTCCTTCAGCCCCTCCAGGCCCAACATGTCCGCCGCCAGCATCACCTGACTGGGGGGCAACACAACTTCAGCACAGTGACGTTAGACCACACCCCTTCACCCCACTCGTGGTCGGAAGGGGGGGGGGGGGTACCTGGCGCTGGCTCCGGGCGGGAGGTCAGCGATGGCGCCGTACATGAACTGCAGCAGGACCTCCATCTCCTCCGGGCCCAGCCTGGAGGGAGGAGGAGGAGAGGACCACGTTACCACGGCAACGCAGTGCCCGGCAGAGCCGATGGAGGAGGAGGGTCGGTGTGTCGTCACGGAAACATTAAAGAGACGACCCCGTGAGGGGGTGAAGGCGGCTCAGACCCACCCCTGCAGAGTGATGTCCTGGGTGCAGCTCTCCATCCAGCTGCCGCTCAGCATGGCCCGGAAGTACTGGGAGCGCGCACACAGGATCGCCCTGGAAACAACACAATGTACTCTGTAACACACACAACACACCGTCTTTTGAAGGCACTCTATTTAAGAAGTACACCACTGTCTGTCGACAGTGTAATCATTTGTAGATTAGCAAAAAGCTCTAAAGTACATTTGTTTTCATCAGTTAAACTGAACTGTGAAGTGTTGTCCAACCCCGGCAGCCATTGGAATTATGACAAAGGGTGCGGTCACTGCCAGCTCTACTCTGATTCTATTAACAGCAGTCCACAACAGAAAGCACCTTAATGCTCTCTTATAAGAGGGGGCAGCCGTCAGAGACAGTGACTACTTTAAACCAGGAGCAGAGGATCCTATGAACACGTTATTGGTGAGTAAATAAGCTTTTATTCAGAGTTGTCTTGTTCTAACTGATTCAGAGCAGCAATAACATGTATTATAACTCTCTTTGGATGCTTTACAAATACAAAGTTGTAGTTGTTGCGTACTCGGCTACCGAGGTGAAGCGATCCGCTGCGTTTCAAAGCTCATAATCTATCTTTGAACAGAAGCTGATGGTTACAGTTGAAGCTGAATGCTGAAGGTAGCCTAAGGAACTTTTGTGTATTGGTAGATCTGTATATTGGTGGAATGTGAAATAACCGTGTGGATGTTATTTTACAAAGCATAGGTAACAGATATTTGTTGATCAAGGTACACGCAATGTGAATTGTCTACTGTGGGTTAAAAATAATAAAGTCACTACTTTTATAGGGAAGGATTAAAACGTTTTTAATGAGCCGGGTTGTCTGAGGCTGTTTATGGGTCATTTTTCTATCCACTATAATGACATAAATCCAATGCATTCCCAGCCTGGGCCAGGGGGAACAACGATAGTTCAACATCGTAAAGGTCAATTGATCATTCACTGGAGTATGACCGGCATCAAACTCTTTGGTAAACAAATGGTCTCTGGATTTAGTCTTCATGATAGGATCAACTATCAGAACGAGGATCTGTAGTCATTATGTGTTGAAGGTTATGTAGCGCAGGGAAGCGGACTAGCAACATTCCGCTCCATTTCTGTATGAACCTGTCTTTGGCTTCACATTAACGCTTGTCATGGGTGAGCAACTTTGTGCCAAGAGATCTGTGAAGCGCTTTATTCTTAAGTGTTCTGAAGTTATTTCCTTTCCACAGGACTTATAAACCGCTAAAGAGGATGAGCCAATTCTCTCCCCATATGCGGGGCACACAATCTATGCGTACTCCCCCAAGCAGTAAGTCAAAGATAACTACATGAGACTCAACTCATTCTGGTCTTCATCTGGATTAGATAACAGATGTATGGCCTTAGAGGTGGCGTTGGACAAATAGATCTAACCCTGAGTTTATTGTGTTTCTTCCAGTGAGCAGCGAGTTCCCTGGTGGGAGAACAGAGAGGGTAGGTTGGTTCTACACATCCTGACTGAGTATTTGCAGTAACAGAAAGTAGCTTGACTGTGGATTAAATCATCTAGAGTTTCTAATCAATAAGGAGATTGTATCAATATATTGATATAAACTGCACCAGAACATAAAGTACCAATGTGTTGCAGATGATAACGAGTGTCAGTTGTCGTACAAGGCCACCTCCACTCCATTACGAGCCCTGGACCTCTTCGGTGACCCCTGACCTCTTGCATAGCTCTGTACTGAGCAATGACCCCTGGCTGACCCATGACCCCAGGCTGACCCGTGACCCCAGGCTGACCCGTGACCCCAGGCTGACCCGTGACCCCAGGCTGACCCGTGACCCCAGGCTGACCCGTGACCCCAGGCTGACCCGTGACCCCAGGCTGACCCGTGACCCCAGGCAGATCCATGACCCCAGGCAGATCCATGACCCCAGGCAGATCCATGACCCCAGGCTGACCCATGACCCCAGGCTGACCCATGACCCCAGGCTGACCCATGACCCCAGGCTGACCCATGACCCCAGGCTGACCCATGACCCCAGGCTGATCCATGACCCCAGGCTGACCCATGACCCCAGGCTGACCCATGACCCCAGGCTGACCCATGACTTCAGGAAGAGTTCTTGTCTGACCCCTTATCAGGCCATGAGAGAAATGCGATCCAAATCTTGTGGCTGACCCCTGACCCCAGTGTGACCCTGACGTCTGGTCTGACCTGAGATCTATACTGACCACGACAATGTTCGGCCACACGTTTGTGGGGGGGCGATGAAATTCATGTCCCCAAGAGATTCTGAGTGAAACCTAGTCATCTGTAAAGAGCCAATGCCGTTTATATGCATTTGCGACCATTGGTGCTTATTTTGAGCATAGCCTAGCATGATCTTTATCTGAAAATCACCTTATTAAAATAATCAGACTGGTCCATAGAGCCTGTGTGCGACATGTCGGGTCATTAGAGCGTGTAATCAGATGACATGCAATAACGCATTAATGACCATCAAGTTTCCTAATTTCTAATCCATCAGGGCTACAAAGCTGTGCCTTTAATTTTGAACGCAATAATCATATTTACTGCCTTGAGGTGACAAATAAACTAATAAAGAAATAAAGAAGAACTTTGGTCCCTGTACTTGTACGAGACTCAGAAGGACCAGCCATGACTGACAGATCAGAGTTTACAAAATGTTCCACAATGAAAATGTCCAATGATTGTATAGAATATGCGCCACACATGGTGGTGATATACACGGCTCATACGGAGCTTCAGCATTCACACACACCGTCGCGCACAAAGGATCCACCACTTCTGCCCTTCAGCACTGCGCAGTCTGACGTCCCACTGTTACGGAAGTAAAGTTTGAGCGAAACTAGCTCTTTCACGCCCTTATTGAGGGGCGTTCTCTGTGGGGGAACACTCCCCCTGGCTCTCCACATGTCTACATACGTCATATAACAGTCTAAAGCAAAGGGAAAAGCCTGGTATCACCCCTTTAATCAAACAGTTGTCATTGAATCAGTGTTGTATTGTACATTTCAAAGCCTGAACACATAGCTGTGGCTCAGAACGAAACATTTAAAACCCGATAACATATCGCATCTACCGAAATATGAAAGAGGTGTACCAGACCAAACTGCATTCCTGCAGCGGTCACTGACAGCTTCATAATGAATGCCTCACATTCACCCACTCACACATTCCCACGCCGACACACTGCTCGCTGAGGGGCTGGCTCTGCCTCCGGACAGACCAACACTTTATGGATCCTTACAGAGGATACTGGAGCTGCTGCAGGTACGGGGGTACGGGGGTACGGGGGTACGGGGGTACGAAGGTGGAGGGGAGGAGGAGAGGAGGGCCAGAGTTCGACTGAACAACCAGAGAAACGTCCCCTCCCTCTCTCCTCCCTCCACCCTCATCCCTCCCTCTCTGCTCCCTACTCCTCCCTCCCTCTCTCCCTCCCTCTCTTGATGTATCACTGTATCAGTATGTTGTCCCAGCCCTATTAGACCAGTGATGGGGGCGGGGCCTGACCTGTGACAGGGGAAGACGTGCCCGCCCACTCTGATGGTGATGTCACATTGCTCCGCCCTCCGGTACAGAGACAGCAGGTCAGAGCCCAGACCGCAGGCCGGCTCCAGACAACACACACCTGGGGGCACACACAGAGACACACATATACACACACACACAAACACACACACACACAGAGAGGTCAGAGACACACACACAGAGACGCACACACAGAGACGCACAAACACACAGAGACAACGACGCACACACACACATACACGCACACAGGTCAGAGACACACAACCAGAGATGCACACACAGCGAAGCACAAACACACAAATAAAGACACACAGACAGAGACACACAGAGAAAACGACGCACACACACATACACACACACACACAGGGCAGAAACAGAGAGGCGAGTTGGGCGTGGATCAAACATGAAGCCATTAGGTCAATTTAAAATGGAGGACAGAAGAGGACAGTCAGACAGGCAGGCAGGCAGGCAGGCAGGCAGGCAGGCAGGCAGGCAGGCAGGCAGCCAGGCAGCCAGGCAGGCAGACAGGTGAGTCCAGGTACGGCCCCGGTGCTGAGGGTCTGGTACCTGGTTCCGGGGGTCCGTCGGGGTCTGGCCCCCCACCAGGGGAGCTGGTCCCAGGGGGTCCGGGTGCAGGGGGGCCCACCAGGCTCTGCTCTGAGGTGTACACCGTCCTGGGGGGGGGGTCAGTGGAGTACTGCAGTACTACTGTGGAGTACTGCAGTACTACTATGGAGTAGTAATGCAGGTGAGTAAAGGTGTTGTACTTGTGTGTGAATATTTGGGAAGAGCAGAGCGAACCGAATATCTTTAACCGAATAATCTGTAAAATATTTGGAACTAAATATTTTGTTCACCCTGAGCGAGTTTACACTCTGAGAGCTAGACGACAGAAAATCAAAGTGTTTGAAATCTGAAAACAAGGAGGAAGGAGAATCCGTGAGAAAGAAAGGGCATCCAGGAACACCAAAATGGTGTGAGTTTCAGGAGGAATATCTTTTAATGGATTCACCTCTCGGGCCAAACATTCACCCATTCATGCACACATTCACACACTGAGGAGCAGTCAAGGTCAGGCGTCATGCTCAGGGAAAACCTTGACACTCTGGGGCCGGGAATCGAACTAGCAACCTTCAGGGTACCAGCCAATAACCCCCCCCCCCACGCCTTCGAAGAACAGCCAGGAGGAGAAGGGGGGCCAGACATACTGTTATAGCAACATAATCACATCATCGCTTGGTAATACGGTTATCATATTGATTATTAGGTTTCATGGTGCAGCCGCGTCTGAGCTCTGCAGCGGGGACACACACACACACACACACACACACACACACACACACACACACACACACACACACACACACACACACACACACACACACACACACACACACACACACACACACACACACACACACACTAGAATTGCTGGAATACATTCACTCTATCTAGTTATTCCTTCCATATGCAAATGAGGGCTTGGTGGCACACGCTCAGTCTGACGCCGGTATCCTGCAGTCTGGCTGCCACTTGCCCATTAGCGAGGAGCAAACATGTTTGATGAGAAACAGAACTCGGAGAAACCAGGAAGCTCTGTCTCCATAACATGGAATGGTCAATGGCTTACATGTTCAATAAATAATCTCTTCTTCCGAATCACTGCGACCTTGAATCGACGGTGGGTTTGTTTCTGAAGCGTTTCTAAACCACAGCGGGAGGCAGCAGCTCCAAAAACACCCAACTACTTTGTATCTAGCGCCCTCTATCAGGCATTCAGAGACACTGCGGAACCAAGACTTTTTTTAATCTTACGTCTGTACAAATACTGTGACTCTCTCTCAAACCCTCTCTCCCACCCCCCACCCCCGCACACACTGGAAA
Organism: Gadus chalcogrammus; assembly: GCF_026213295.1. NCBI lineage: Eukaryota > Metazoa > Chordata > Actinopteri > Gadiformes > Gadidae > Gadus > Gadus chalcogrammus. Next base: position 18,024,453 of record NC_079423.1, on the reverse strand, counting down.
ATTGCATTATATTTATTTAGTCTTATGTCCATGCTCTTTTTTTTTTATTATCTACAATATTGCTCACTTTCTATTGACTTTTGTTGTCTACTATTGACTTAGGATCTCCTCCTTGCTGATTGGGTGCCTGCTTGCCCTCTGAGAGTTAGGGTTAAGGGGCAGCACCAATACAAGGCCTGGGCCTGTGACGAAGAGCTCGACCAATCACATGTCCGGGACTCACAGGCAGGTGTGCTGTCATCGTTACCTGAGCAGCTGTGTGAGCTCCGCGGGGTCCAGGCCGGACACATGGACGTTCTCCACGTCCCCCTTGGGCCCGGGGAGAAGGTGGGGAGGGGCTGAGAGGAGGTGAGGAGCTCTGGCCAATAGCAGCGCTCGGTGAGCCTTCAGGGAACTCGGGCCGCTGCACACGCACACATCAGACTCCAGCTCCTCCTGCAGCAGCCTGGACACACACACACACACACACACACACACACACACACACACACACACACACACACACACACACACACACACACACACACACACACACACACACACACACACACACACACACACACACACACACACACATTATGCTACAATACTCTAAAGTACACATTACTATGAAATACTACATTACACATAATAATAATAATAATGAATTTAATTCAAATGGCGCTTTTCTAGACACTCAAAGAGGCTTTACAGTGAAGGGGGGACCTCACTAACCACCACCAGTGTGTAGCCCCCACTGGGGTGATGCACGGCAGCCAATCTACGCCAGAACGCTCACCACACACCAGCTTGAGGTGGAGAGTGAGGGAATTAATGAGTCAGCCAATTATACAGGAGGGTGATTAGGGGGCCAGACTGAATGAGCGTGGTTGGGCCAGGACACCGGGGACACCCCTACTCTTTGAGATGAGTGCCCTGAGGTCTTTGATGACCTCAGTGAGTCAGGACCTCGGTTTCTTACGGCGTGTAATGCATTACAATTATAAACTACAGTAAACAATACTATGATATACTACAGTATACATTACTATGATATACTACAGTACACATTAGTAAAGTACACTTTACTATGATATACTGCTGTAATATAATACAGTACGCATTACTATAGTATACTAATACAATACAGTACACTACAAAGTACCCTACTATTATAAACCACAAAAGACTACAATACTGTACCACAATTAACAACAATACATTAACAATACACTACAGAAAGTTACAATAAACTACACTAAATTGCTACAATAAACTACAATCCCCACAACTACATAATCTATTTATACTCATGTAACAAAAGGAGGGCAGCTCCACTATTCAGTCCATCTCCTCACATGATTCTTTTAATTGGATGTCAGCCGTGATGAACCATCTCTAGGCCATCATCCTGTGGTGATCTGACAGCTGGCTGACCCAGATACAGCTCGCCTGCAGCCAGAACCTGCCAGGACCAGCTAGGACTAGCCATAACCTGCCAGGACCAGCTAGGACTAGCCATAACCTACCATGAACAGCTAGGACTAGCCATAACCTGCCATGACCAGCTAGGACTAGCCATAACCTGCCATGACCAGCTAGGACTAGCCAGAACCAGCTAGGACCAGCCAGAACCAGCCGGAACCAGCTAGGACCAGACAGAACCAGCCGGAACCAGCTAGGAAAAACCAGGACCGGCCAGAACCAGTCAGTAAAGTGCCACTGCGGACTAATCTAATATAAAAAATCAGCACTTTACTATCTGTGTTATACCGTTGCATACATCTCTCCCAGTATGAAGAAACTGGACAAAATACATCTCTCCCAGTATGAAGGAACTGGACAAAATACATCTCTCCCAGTATGAAGAAACTGGACAAAATACATCTCTCCCAGTATGAAGGAACTGGACAAAATACATCTCTCCCAGTATGAAGAGATGGACAGAATACATCTCTCCAAGTATGAAGTAACTGGACAGAACACCTCTCTCCCAGTATGAAGGAACTGGACAGAATACATCTCTCCCAGTATGAAGAGATGGACAGAATACATCCCTCCCAGTATGAAGCAACTGGACAGAACACCTCTCTCCCAGTTTGTAGGAAGTTTCCAAGGCGACTGAAATCACCCCTGTGGTTATGATTCTTCCCTGTTTCTCCAACCTGGCTGTTTTGCTTCAAACCCTGACCTTTGACCTGGTCTCCTAGTCTCCGGTGCGGTGACCTCACCTGAGGAGGTCTTGGGCCAGGGCAGCAGACAGACATCTCTTCAGCTGGGCTTTGTATTTCCTCTCTTTGGCCTGGAACTCCCGGTTAGCCTCCGAGGTTAGCATGGTCTCATCTCCGCCGCCCCGCGAGAGGTCCAAAGGTCACGACACCGACCACCTGACCTGCGGCCACGCCCCCGCTGGGATTCTGAAGAAGCCCGCCGTTCTAGACGGAGAGACAGACGACAGCGTGAACAAGCTGCACGACTCAGACTCCGTTTGAACAACACCTAGCATCCCCTCAATAGAACACTGTGACCCATTGACAGACTGACCTGCAGAGGGACTCAGACAGGTGTGTCATTGCCGCACCCTGATTGGCTCAAGACACGCAGCATGGTAGCCCTCATGCCGGGTTCAAGTCAAATGGGAGTGAACGTACTTACCAACGCCCGATTAATACAATCCGGACAGGGCATCTTTAAAACGCTTTTATATTTGGGAATTGACTTTCTTCATATATGTTATGATATGTTCTTATTATACGGATACAGCCGACTAGGTGTTAAATAATACAGACGTGAGGGGCAAACAGAATGCTTACAGAATGAACACCTGAAGTCAGCTGGTTCCCACTGTTCAATGTTAATAAATCCTCATTAAATGCAGTTTGATCGCTGGATAACCAGTTACATGCAGTTTGATCCCTGGATAACCAGTTACATGCAGTTTGATCACTGGATAACCGGTAACATGCAGTTTCATCACTGGATAACCAGTTACATGTAGTTTGTTCGGTGGATAACCGGTAACATGCAGTTTTATCACTGGATAACCAGTTACATGCAGTTTGATCAATGGATAACCAGTAACATTCAGTTTTATCACTGGATAACCAGTCAGTCTGGCAGTCTGATCACGCATGCAGTGGATAATGCAGTAACATACAGACGATAGCAGGAGCAGTCATGCCATCATCTGCGGTCCCTCTCCTCTTCCAGGTTTAATTATAATCAACGTCGTATACAACGATGCCTGTAGAGAAGACCAGTGCAATTAAACGGGTTGTCGCCACCGCCGCATTTTCTGAATACTAAACGCTCACAAGTTATACCTGGGGATGCTTCCCACCGCCTCTCTTTACAATCCCAGTGGACTCGAACGCATCCAGGATGATGTGAACGCATCCAAGATGCTATTTGTTTTTGCCTATGATGATTTATAATGAGTTAACGTTATTAAAGTTGCAATGAAAAAAAATTCCGAATGAATCAAAACCAGTCAGTCATACCAGGTGAGTCATTAGCCGATCGCCTTGTTCCTAACTGGGAGTGCGCCACCAGCTGTCACTGGTTTCTGTTGACATCAGCATCGCATGCTGTTCCGCATGTTGCATTCAAATCATGTGGGAGAATATTGGTTTGACATTTTCTCATACATCATCATCATCATCATCATCATCATCATCAGCGTGGTACAACACACATTCACATCGGCAGAAGAATAGTTTGAAGAAAATGTATTTGCCTTTCTATCGGTATAGTCTAAAATCTGTGAGAATGATCATTCGTTCAACTACGATTGATTTGATTACTTCTGGGGGTCAGATGACTTCAGGCGTCCATTTTAGCGAATCCTCTTTTTGTGAGCTGTCACTCATATAGTGTTGATGTTGATCCGCCTGTCAGATGCATCCATTGGAACTTTTGGTGTGTTGTGAACGTCAATTCGAGGGATCTGGTATTTACGGCAACTCCATGTGGCTTGAACGCAGCAGAGGGGGACTGCTCATGCGCATGATACCGGTCGAATCATCCTACCGGACTGTAGTGTGTGCGTGTAAATGTACCGTAATTACCCTGTAGTGTGCGCGTAATCTACCGTAATTACCCGAGTTTAGTATTTTGCGCTGTATCTTTATAGATATGAAGGTCATAATCCCAAAGAATCCTCATTATCTAAATAACGTCAAATTGTATCATTTAGGATGTACGATTCATGTTATTTCCTCCTACACATCATAGAGTCGATCAATATGCAACTAGACCACTGTAAATTAAGAACTGTAAGTGCACTGTGTTTTTGCACTACTCTTGTGTTTATTAAGTCTCAGGTGACTTTTCTTGTGTTTCTGTAATAAATTGTATTATTTTATATGATTGCATTGTTAAAGGGAGCCTAAGACTGAGGCATTTCATTGCTGTTGCTTTAATTGTTATGAATATGACATAAGATTGTCATCTTAAAACTAAGGCCTTAAAATCAGATACCAGTCCTCCAAATGTTTATGAATATGCCGGTCCTTGGAAAAGGAAGGTTGGGAGCTCCTGATCTAAATGACACAACAATTATTGAACACCCATTCCCTGCTGTGATGCCGCCTGTTGCGCAGCATTAGTAACAGTAAAATAAGACTTAAACCACAAAATTCACATTGATTTAATTTATTTATAAAATTGATGAAGTAGATCTGGCTCAGTGAAACTTCAAAATGCAGTGGTCTAGGAAGAGATACAAAAACAATTTTACAATATTCAACCGTTGATGCCGTTCTCGCGTTTGTTCTGGTACCTCAAAGGTAGCTCAAAGCTGACCACATTCTCTATGTTTGAGCTTGTTTTGTCCAAAAAAATAGATCAATACAAAAAAGAAAATTATTTCAAGACACTACCTGATAGAAGGAGCTCATCGATAGAGAACTGATCGATAACTCACTGATAAGTCATCGATAACTCGTCGATAATTCATCGATAAAGAACTCATTGATAACTTATCGCTTACTCATTAGTAACTCATCGATAAAGAACTATTTTATAACTCATTAATAATTTGTTAATTTTAATAACTTATCAATAACTCGTTAATAACTCATTGATAATTCATCGATAACTCATCGATAACTTATCGATAACTCATTGATAACTTATCGATAAAGAACTCATTAATAACTCATCGATAACCCATCGAAAATTCATTGACAAATTCAGCCAGAATCAGCCAGAACCAGCCAGGACTAGCCAGGACTAGCCAGGACCAGCCGAAACCAGCAAAGATCAGCCAGGACTAGCCAGGACCAGCCAGAACCAGCCAGGACCAGCCAGAACCAGCAAAGATCAGCCAGAACCAGCAAGAACCAGCCAGGACTAGCCAGAACCAGCCAGAATCAGCCAGAATCAGCCAGAACTAGCCAGAACCAGCCAGGACTAGCCAGAACCAGCCAAAACCAGCAAAGATCAGCCAGGACCAGCCAGAATCAGCCAAAAGCAGCCAGAACCAGCCAGGGCCAGCTCGAACCAGCCAGGACCAGTCGGGACCAGCCAGGACATTGATACGTACGGTAGAGCAAACGGCGTTACATCGGCAAACATTACGTCAAAGATCAAAAGGCACCTCACAACACGACCCACGGAAAAGACTTTGCCACGCATGTTAGTCAACAACACACCTTAAGGCGAATGTCAAAATGTGCAAAAAACGTTTTAATTATGTGTGTCAAAAATACGGCGTGGTGCTGCTCTCCTCTCCTGTGCTTTTGTTCTCTCCGCTGTTCGGCTGACATCTTTAAAAATACGCAAAATGTGCCAAAATCTAAGAGAATGATCGCATTGTCTAAACGTAGGCTGATGTCCCAGGTAAGGAGGAGGTGGTCGCTGCGCACGTGTCTGTGTGTTTAAGTGTGTGTGGAAGTGTGTGCGTTTGCATGTACGTGTGTGTGTGTGTGTGTGTGTGTGTGTGTGTGGTTGTGTTGTGCATGTGTTTGTGTGCGTGTGTGCGTCAGTGCGTCCCCTTGCGCGTGCGTCTTTGAGTACGTGCGTGTCTGCACGTGTGCGTGTGTCTGAGTTTGTGTGTGTGCGTGTATGTGTTTGAGTGTGTGTGTGTGTGTGTGCGGCAGTGCGTCCCCTTGCGCGTGCGTCTTTGAGTACGTGCGTGTCTGCACGTGTGCGTGTGTCTGAGTTTGTGTGTGTGTGTATGTGTTTGAGTGTGTGTGTGTGTGCGGCAGTGCGTCCCTGTGCGCGTGCGTGTGTGAGTACGTGCGTGTCTGCCCGTGTGTGTGTGTCTGAGTGTGTGTGTGCGTCAGTGCCGGTGGCTCTTGCGGCCCTCGCCCTCCTTGATGAAGGTCCACATCAGGGTGTTGACGATGTCGGGCTGGTCCTGCTGCAGCCAGTGGCCGGCGCCCGAGATGATGTTCAGACGGAAGTGGTTGCGGATGTAGAGGCGGCAGGCCTCCGCCATGCCCTGCTCCAGGAAGGCGTCGCACTCCCCCCACAGCAGCAGCACCGGGGAGCGCACGCACTGATGGGTGAGGGGCAGCGAGCTGGGGGCACAGGGGGCAACACAGGGGGCAACACAGGGGGCAAAGGGGCATCAGAGACAGTATAGAAGGTATAGACTGCTGGGTCAGGGGCTGGGGACACAGGGGCCACAGGGGGACGCTCAATGGTAAATGGATTGCATTCATACAGCGCTTTTCTAACCGTTGGTCACCTTCACAATATTGCATAACATTCACCCATTCATGCACACAGTCACCCCCTCGCCGGCGGAGTCAGCCACGCAGGGCGACAGCTAGCTGATCGAACCAGCAACCTTGAGGTTACCAGTCGACCCACTCTGCCTCCTGAGACACATGCCGCCCTTGGAGCAGGGAAGACGTTTGAGTCGGTCTCTGCCTCAGTCCGTCCGTGTTTTACATGATTCTAGATGCTTTTGCATGAAGTTTACATTCGCTTACAGGATGTCTCGTGTCTAGGGGGTGGAGGGGTGTGTGTGGGGCTGGGGGGGGGGGGGGGGGGGGGGACAGATCCCAGCACTCACACACAGCTCTATTTAACACAACCGATAGGAGCAGTAGTGAGTGGGACCCAGGTGGCGGGGGCGTCCATGCGCGCTGGAACGCCTCAGTACGGGAACATATGGAGGATGTTGTGCCCTCTGTCCTCCAGCCAACCGGAGGACAGAGAGCAGCGTAGCTTCACAGAGGCCAAGGACTCATTAAACCAGAGACAGGAGGCCAGGAAGCCTCTGTGTAGATTATCTTAGGTAGCCTCTCTTACGTAGCACTCAAACAGTGCTGAGCAATGTGTAGCGTGCTGTCCTAGTCTTCTCCTATTCTATCCTACACTTGGTTCTATGAACATCTTTACTTTACCGACAGCCATGTATTGTTGTTTCTCTTTCTTCGGACAAATGTACTTATTGTACACACACACAGACACACACAGGCAGATCAAAGCTCTTCTGAAGAGAGCAGCGCCTGCAGTTCTCTCGGTGTCCGTTGGGGGGCGCCACTGCTGTTCTCTGACACAGGAGCAACATCCTTTAGGTTGTTGGGTTGGCAGCAGGCTACACCTCATTTAGACATGGATAATATTACCATTGGCTTATATGCTGACAAACTGACACCAAAAACATTTTATACATAATAATACATTATATATTTTAGATATTATATATATATTATATTATGTAAATAATTGATCATATATTATATGATATATGTTATTATAATTATAGTCTCCTCCTCCAAATAGAGTATTGTTGCCTCTCCCGTCTGTGTGAAGCGTGTTTCCTCCCAGGACGTCGTTAACGTGTCTCCCTCGAGTCGCGACCTCACAACCATCTGCTTGGTTTTCTCTCAGGGGGGAGAGAGACGCAGACCGCCGCCATGACAACCGGAGGTCAGAGGAGACCGCCGCCATGACAACCAGAGGTCAGAGGAGGCCGCCGCCATGACAACCAGAGGTCAGAGGAGACCGCCGCTATGACAACCGGAGGTCAGAGGAGAACGCCGCCATGACAACCGGAGGTACTCAGAGGAGACTGGTGAGGGCCCCTGGTTGGTGTTAGTAGTGTAGTAGTACAGTAGTAGTAGCGTTACCTGAAGACGTTCCTGTAGTAGTTGAGGGCCCCGGTGAGGGCCCCGGGCTGGGACAGTGCGTACAGGTAGGCCTCCATGTCCTCGGAGCTCAGCCAGCGGCCCTTCCTCCCGATGCCCGTGCTCCGGCTGGTGAACAGGGCCTTGAGGGCCTAGACAGAACAGGGAGAGGAGCAGTGAGGCCTGTGAGGAGGCTCAGAGCCAACCGGCTCATCAGTCTGTGAGGAGGCTCAGAGCCAACCGGCTCATCAGTCTGTGAGGAGGCTCAGAGCCAACCGGCTCATCAGCCTGTGAGGAGGCTCAGAGCCAACCGGCTCATCAGCCTGTGAGGAGGCTCAGAGCCAACCGGCTCATCAGTCTGTGAGGAGGCTCAGAGCCAACCGGCTCATCAGATTTACAGACAGTTCAATCAATTTTTTTAATTGAAACATTTTACTTTTATCCCAGATCTGAAAACTGAATATTATCAAAATAATATAATCATTTATAGTCTTTTTTTTTTATTTATTGATTCCTTTTGATTATATATTAGTGAATATATAGAATATATAGATATATATTTTTAATGGAGGATATTGTTTAATTGACTCCCATGTATTGTATAAAGTAGTAGAGCATAAATCCACGTTCCACGTAGTAGTAGTGTACTAGTGTAGTAGTGTTGTAGTAGTGCTGGTGTCAATGGTACTCACCTTGAAGTCGTTGATTGACAGCATGAGCTCCGGCAGGCGGGGCAGCTGGTAGAAGAAGAAGGAGCTGCACTTGAGGAGCTGGCTGGGGTGACGCAGGGCGTAGTCTGACCGGGAGAACCAGGAGGAGAACCAGGAGAACAGGAGACCAGGAGGAGAACCAGGAGACCAGGAGGAGACCAGGAGACCAGGAGGAGACCAGGAGGAGAACCAGGAGACCAGGAGGAGACCAGGAGACGAGACCAGGAGACCAGGAGGAGAACCAGGAGACGAGACCAGGAGACCAGGAGGAGAACCAGGAGACCAGGAGGAGACCAGGAGGAGACCAGGAGACCAGGAGGAGACCAGGAGGAGACCAGGAGACCAGGAGGAGAACCAGGACGAGGTGACCGAAAGCCCAGGAGGTTCAGACCAGGAGATCGACAGACAAGGAGAAAAAGAGGAGACAGAATGAAAACATGATGTCAACAAAACAACGGAGAACCATTTCCTCTGGTGAATGAAGACTACTGGAGGAGGAGGAGGAGGAGGAGGAGGAGGAGGACAGGAGGAGGAGGAGGAGGAGGAGGAGGAGGAGGAGGAGGAGGACAGGAGGAGGAGGACGCTGGTCCGCAGCCTCCCATCCTGATGTTAGGATCTTCTAATCACCTCCTCTAATCACCTCCTGCTCCTCCAGATGGGAGATAAACATGAAGGAGGAGTCGCCATCGCTCCTCATTAAGCTAATCAACACTCCTCGTTAGTAGGAGTGCCCAGAGCCACCGCAGACCACCAGCTCACCAGTGGGAGTGCGGCTCACTGGTCGCTGTCTGTGTGTGTGTGTGTGTGTGTGTGTGTGTGTGTGTGTGTGTGTGTGTGTGTGTGTGTGTGTGTGTCTGTGTGTGTCTGTGTGTGTGTGTGTGTGTGTGTGTGTGTGTGTGTGTGTGTGTGTGTGTGTGTGTGTGTGTGTGTGTGTGTGTGTGTGTGTGTGTGTGTGTGTGTGTGCGTACGAGGCCTACCTGCGTAGACGGAGGGGTGCGGGGAGTTGAGCACGATGAGCTTGGTCACCATCTCGGGGTAGTGGATGGAGAACAGCCAGGCCACCGTGCCACCCCAGTCGTGGCCCACCAGACAGCAGCGGTTGTACCCTGAGGACAGCAGACAGACAGACAGACAGACAGACAGACAGACAGAGGTATTAATGGCTGTTCTTCATAGAGAACAAACATCCGTTCTTCTGCTCTTCTCTGAGTTTAGATTGTCTGCAACTCAGTGACGAATTCTTCCCTCATTTTGTAATGTGATAACTCTGTGCTGGTTGTGTTATCTGATCCTCAGAATGACCTCCCAGAGGGGTGTGGCGGAGAGGAGAGTCGTGAGCCGGGGGTCGGAGTGGTCGGGATGTCTGATATCACCATGGATACCGATTGACCTCATCCTGTAGGACCTCAGCTGACGAAGGTCAAACGGCCGTCCGACCAATCCGTCGTGTTTAAAGATTTAAAAGGTAACACTGTGACAATGATTTACAACTACGTTTTTACATGTAGGGCGTGTAGCAGACGCTTTTATCCAACGCG
>NC_079423.1:17956642-18009142 GCF_026213295.1 Gadus chalcogrammus | reverse complement strand
TGATGACGACTCGAGAGCTTCTCTGCGTGTGACCTTTGACCTACCAGAACTCTGGGAAGCCGTGGAGGAACAGCATGAGGGGTTTCCCCCGTTCACCAGCCGCCACATAGTGGAACCTCAGACCGGACTCCTGCAGAGAGAGAGAGAGGGTTAGAGAGAGAGAGTGAGAGAGAGAGGGTTAGAGAGAGGGTTAGAGAGAGGGTTAGAGAGAGAGGGTGAGAGAGAGAGGGTTAGAGAGAGGGTTTAGAGAGAGGGTTAGAGAGAGAGAGGTTAGAGAGAGAGAGAGAGAGGGTTAGAGAGAGAGAGAGAGAGAGAGAGAGAGAGAGAGAGAGAGAGAAAGAGAAAGAGAAAGAGAGAGAGAGAGAGAGAGGGTTAGAGAGAGAGAGAGAGAGAGAGAGAGAGAGAGAGAGAGAGAGAGAGAGAGAGAGAGAGAGAGAGAGAGAGAGAGAGGGCTAGAGAGAGAGAGGGTTAGAGCGAGAGAGAGAGCGAGAGAGAGGGTTAGAGCGAGAGAGAGAGAGAGAGAGAAAGAGAGAGAGAGAGAGAGAGAGAGAGAGAGAGAGAGAGAGAGAGAGAGAGAGAGAGAGAGCTAGACAGATAGGGACAGAGAGGGAGAGAAAAAGAGAGAGAGGGAGAGGTTCTATCGTATCAGTTCTATATTGTAGGTTCTATCATATCAGTACTATACTGTAGGTTTTATCGTGTCAGTTCTATACTGTAGGTTCTATTGTATCGGCTCTATACTGCTTGCAGTGTCCCTCAGCGCGGCCGGAGACCAGACGTGCTCTGAGTATCAATCTCCCCCAGCACACACACACACACACACACACACACACACACACACACACACACACACACACACACACACACACACACACACACACACACACACACACACACACACACACACACACACACACACACACCTCCATACCAAGAGGCTGTCCTACACACAGCCTCAGTCCCTTCAGTATCACGTCTCCAGCCTATCACATACCTTTTCCCTAACATAGCATAACGTGTCTTACCTTTATCCTAACATAACATAACATAACGTGTCTTATCTTTATCACAACATAACATAACGTTACCTTTATCCTAACATAACGCGTCTTACCTTTATCCTAACGTAACGTGTCTTATCTTTGCCCTAACATAGCATAACATAAACTTTCTCCTTACATAACCTGTCTTACCTTTATAACGTTACCTTTTTCCTAACAGAACATAACATTACCTTTACCCTATAATAACGTGTCTTTATTGTGTCCTACAATAACATAACGTTACCTTTATCCTAACATAACATAGCATAATGTTACCTTAACCCTATCATAACGTGCCTTACCTTTGTCCTAACATAACTTAAGGTTACCTTTATCCGGACGTAGCAGTGGGTCCCGAGCGACGTGTCGTTGAGGCAGGCCGGCGGGGGGTCGCCCCGGACGCCCCACTGGAAGGTGCCGCTGGGTCTGAGCAGGACGCTCCACCAGAGGCGCAGCAGGGCGGCGGCGGCGCACAGCAGGGAGGCGCCGTAGACCAGGGACCAGTAGCCCAGCGCCCGCACCCGGAGCGGCAGGCTGCTGAGGAACGACACCAGGTTGGGGACGACCCTGGCCATCTTTACATTGCAAAAATAAATAAATAATAATAATCCTAAATCGACGGAGGTCCGGTTGTCAGATCGGGTATAGCTGGTGGTTCTACCCGGGGAACGGGCTGCTATTGTGGGGTGGGAGTGGTCGTGGTGTCGGCGAAACGGGCTGACGGTGGATGAACACGACCGTCTGCATGGGATGATGTCGGGGAGTGATGGAGAGACGGAGGAGGAGGAGGAGAGGATGCACGCCTGCGTGGATGGAGGAGGGATGCTGGGGGGAGGGGGGCAATTTGGGAGAACGAGAGCAAACCACACACACCACACAATAACCAGTCCACCTGGCGGTGTCTCCTATAACAACCAGTCCACCGCCGCGGTCTCTGTGCGTCTCCGTCACCCTGATCCTGTTGGCCAGAAGTTGAACTGCACCGAGGTGGATTCACCGCCCCCTAGTGGCTGCACACGCAATAACAGAGTCCTAAAACATGGCTTTACAATCGGCCTCATGTCTTGCTATTGACTCTTTTATCAGACGCGTTCATCCAAAGCTACTCAGTGAATACAGTCACGTAGGCGCTGGATGTATGGTGCTGTGGCCGGGTGCTGCAGCACTCCCTGCTGGCTGAGAGGAGAAACGCCTCTGAAAAAATATTGTCGTTAATATTATTACATTTCTGATTGATATATGAATGTTAAGGCACTAACTAAGCATAATATAGTGTTAACACACGAGAACATTCAGTGGATCCACTGAGTTGTTTACCTCCATTATGCTTTATTAACCAGTAAAACAGAAAAAGAGCCCCTTACATGAACACAATAAACACAAGGGCTCAAACAATAGAAGCAGCAGACATTAATTATCATACACAGGTCTTCACATATCTTTAATAACTGAACATGTTCTGCTGATTTGTTGTTCCCAACAGAACACAAGGAATCAGTTTAAAGTGATTCACAACATGATCTAGCTTTTCATAGAGAACACATACATTATAAATACAAGAATAAATCTGCTTTAAATCAGGTTCCATGTTTTTCTTATCAAAATATAAACTGATATCAGAGATATCAGAGGAAATACAAATTATTGTAGCATAAAAAAATATTGATTTACCATCAACAGATATTTCAAATTAAAAAATTTAAAAAGTACAATGGTAAAACCTGCTTAGTTAACCTGATGGAAGATCTTAAAAGTCTCTTCTTTTCGTGTTTCATGCCAAACTTTTCAGCAGCTCAATAAAATTGAGCATTTGGCGGATATTTGAGCATGTCTAACCCAGTGGCATCAATAGGCTGTATTAATCTGGGCTAAAGCCCCGGATATTATTTAATTAGCCCTGAATATAATGTTGGGGTAAAAAAAAATATATATATTTATAAGTAGCCTAGTCCAGATAGTCCTTCTGGCCGGAGAATAAACAGTTAAAAAACATAACCAGACTGTTTACCACCTCAAGTGGTAAATTAATCTATCCTATCCCCAGTCAGATCCTCATATACATATATTATATAAAAAAAAAAATATATATATATATATATATACATAGCCTATACATACATGTAGGGTTAATGCATTATCCCTTACATACGCCGACCATTATCGGGAAAATAAGCCCCAACAGGACAAACAGGACTCCGACGCTCAGCGGAGGTGTCTTGCTTCGCCCTGAAGGGGCTTATTTTCGATAATGACCGGCGGCGTTCTATACATTATCCCGCTTATTACACGGCTTCTTGCCAAAACAAAAAAATAACTTCACATGGTGTGTCTTTTTACAATTTATTTGTTACCATCAGCATTCGTAGTGCTGATCAGCTGAGAAATAGTCTGCCAAAGACGTCGACGACGCTTAATGAGTGATACCAAAGACGTCGTTGGAGGCAAAAAGTCCTTTGTTTTCCTCGACAGTGGTCAATTATACTCAGCAACCGGTGAATTATCAAATATAATTCACAGCCGGAAGTTGTGAAGGACCCATGCAAGTGAACGGAGCGTTCCATGGTGTTGAGAAGACCCGTGTAATAAATATATATAAGGTCTGTCTCACTTGAATTAATTTTACTCTGTAATAATTTGAATGGAACTTTAGATGTTTGGGGATAAGCAGCACAGCAGTCAGGTAGCTATTTAAAGCTATGATTAACTGCGTATTTTGTTGATTCAGGTAAAGCATTCTGAAAAATGTGCATGCACAATAAAGCATACAAAAAAAATTGCGGCGCGCTACGCACGCATTTCTGTTTTCCCTCTGGGCTATGCCCCGGATGTTTATGAAACCTAGAAAAAACCCTGGTCCAACCTATCATAAACGTTCTTATTTATTTTTATTCCTTGGGAAACTTCTTAGTTTTACTGAAGCAAAGCCACCCCCTAACCAAAACGCAGGGCGGAGTTCCTCCTGGGTGAAGGTGTCCTGGAAGGTGTGGATGTGTTTCAGTGTGTCTGAGGACCCTCCTTCACCTGGGGACACTCTGTAGAAGGACAGAGTGCCAGCAGGCCGGTCCAGATACACTCCTACTGTGTGAGTGTCAGCATGGCCGAAACATCGGAATAATCCTTGATATGAGATTGAGGCATGGTAACCCTCACCATCACAATAAAGTCTCCAGGACTTGCTGTCATCACCCTCTCCTCTCCTTGTGATTCTTTTCTTTGTCACTCCAATCTCAACACATCCTTCCCACTTTACCTCCCAGTAACAGCGGTCAGAAAAACACCCTCTACACAACACTGGGTCTTCAGAGATGTGTCTCCTGTCTCTTGGTGCCGCACGTCTGCCCGACGAACCGACCCGCACCCGCCGGTGGGAATGCGGCCTAACCCGCTTCACCTCCCTGTTGTGCATCACCTTTCTGTTGCCCTTGGACAGAAAGAGGTTTTTGTGGGCTGATCTTGGGTCCAGTGTGAGTTCACAGGCATCTACCGGGAGAACAAGACATGATGAGCTGCTGAACACCGAATCGCACTGATGAGGTCGTCAAATAGGAGTCATTTAGATAAAGTGGAAGTGATGTGTATCAGCAGGTTTTCTCCCTTCCCCACAGAGGAGATGTTTGTGTGTGAGTGTGTAGTCTTTACATCCATGGCAGGTGTAAGTTTGTATCAAACTAAAGAAACACTTACACTTCTTTACACCTGATTTCAGCCTCCACACACCACCGTGCTCCACACTGGGGGGGAAACAAAGTGAGAGCAGCATGTTGAAACATTCACCTTCATCATCTTCTGTCTAATCACTTTATACACAACATGAGTAACAGCTGCCTCTTCAAACCACTTCATCTAGCAGTGGCATGTATCCTTGAAGGAGACTTTGTTCCTGAGCGGTGAGCTATCCTCTCCATACCTGAGAGTGTCCAGTCTCCAGAGTGGATCCTCCAGTCCAGCAGAGAGCAGCGCAGCTCCTGAGTCTCCTGGGTGATTGTAGCTCAGGTCCAGCTCTTTCAGATGGGAGGGGTTAGAGCTCAGAGCTGAGGCCAGAGAAGCACAGCCCTTCTTTGTGATCAGGCAGCCA
This sequence comes from Gadus chalcogrammus, assembly GCF_026213295.1. Lineage (NCBI taxonomy): Eukaryota > Metazoa > Chordata > Actinopteri > Gadiformes > Gadidae > Gadus > Gadus chalcogrammus. Next base: position 18,004,024 of record NC_079423.1, on the reverse strand, counting down.
GACAAGCTGCACGCACGCACGCACGCACGCACGCACGCACGCACGCACACACACACACACACGCACACACACACACACACACACACACACACACACACACACACACACACACACACACACACACACACACACACACACACACACACACACACACACACACACACACACACACACACACACACACACACGGGTGTGAATGATTGATTTTATGGATGTGAATCTGTTAAATGTCTTCTGATATGTAACTTGTAGTGTAAACTCACCTGAGAGATTCCAGTGTACAGTGTGGACTCCCCAGTCCAGCAGAGAGCAGCTTCACTCCTGAATCCGTCAGATCATTGGTACTCAGGTCCAGCTCTCTCAGACTAGAGGAGGTGGAGCTGAGAACTGAGGCCAGAGCTTCACAGCATCTCTCTGACAGATGACAGTCATTCAGCCTTAACACAAAATAAACAGAACATATTAGGAACTGTGTTTAAAATAACTTATATCTTTGACTTTTAACATAATGAAAGACTTTTGTTGAAACTATTTAGCGTTAAATGTTTTAGTTTATCTAATATTTAAAAAAATTTGATCCTTAAATGCTGATTATTTATTTGGTGTCAAATGTTAAATTGTTGTTTAGTAGTGTTTGAAAACGTTTTCTTTTGCAATATTTGTTCAATATTGCAGTATTAAATTTATTGTGTAATGTGTATTGTAATACATGTTATTAGTGAACCTACAGAGATGCTTTGTTTATTGAATTATAATACTCTAGTGTTATATATATTGTGTTGAGTGTATTGTATTATGTTATTAGTGGACATACGTCGTATAGTGATGTTTTGCATGTTATTCTAACTTTTGTATTCTAGTATTATGTATATTGTGTTGTGTGTATTGTAATATATGTTACTAGTGAACCTACAGAGATTTTTTTTTTATTACTTTAACTTTTAAATTCTAGTATTATGTATATTATGTGGTGTATTGTAATACATTTTATTAGTGAACCTACAGAGATGTTTTGGAGGCTTTGACCACTGGTAGTAGCCTCAGAAGACCGTCCTCTGAAGCAGAATATTTCTTCAGGTCAAACACGTCCAGCTCCTCTTCTGATGACAGTAAGATGAAGACCAGAGCTGACCACTGAGCAGGAGATAGTGTTCTTCTGGAGAGACTTCCTAATGTCAGAAGATGTTGGATCTCCTCCACTAGAGAATGGTCGTTCAACTCAGTCAGACAGTGGATCAGATTGATGCTTCTCTCTGGAGAGAGGTCTCCATTCATCTTCTCCTTGATATAACAGACTGTTTGTTGATTTATCTGTGAGCTACTTCCTGTCAGTGCCAGCAGACCTTGTTTTATCCAAGGGGTCAGTGATATCATTCCTGTCCTTCCCAGCAGACCTCGTAGTAGATTCTGATTGGTCTCCAGAGAGAGGCCCAGGAGGAAGCGGAGGAACAAGTCCAGGTGTCCGTTCTCACTCTGTAAGGCCTTGTCCACAGCACTCTGGTAGAGGGTGAGTGTATCTTTCCTGGAGGTTGGTGGTTCCTCTGAGAGCAGATTGACACCAGTATTGATCAAGGACTGGGAAACATGAAAGGCAGCCAGAAACTCCTGGATGCTCAGATGGACAAAGCAGAACACTTTGTCCTGGTACAGCCCACACTCCTCTTTAAAGATCTGGGTGAACACTCCTGAGTACACTGAGGCTCTTCTGACATCGATGCCACACTCTGTCAGGTCTTCCTCATAGAAGATCAGTTTGCCTTTCTCCAGCTGGTCAAAAGCCAGTTTTCCCAGAGAAACAATGATCTCCCTTCCTTCTGAACTCCAGTGTGGATCTGTTTCAGCTCTCCCATGGTACTTCCTGTCCCCCTGTATGGACTGAACCCTCAGAAAGTTAATGTACATCTGAGTCTTGGGAATATTTTTTCTTCTCTGGGATGTTTTGAAGAAGTCCTCCAGAACTGTAGCAGTGATCCAACAGAAGACTGGGATGTGACACATGATGTGGAGGCTTCGTGATATCTTGATGTGGGAGATGATTGTCCTGGCCAGATTCTCCTCCCTGAATCTCTTCCTGAAGTACTCCTCCTTCTGTGGGTCGGTGAACCCCCTCACCTCTGTTACCATGCCAACATACTTAGCAGGGATCTGATTTGCTGCCGCAGGGCGTGTGGTTATCCAGATGCGAGCAGAGGGAAGCAGGTCGCTCCTGATGAGGTTTGTCAGCAGCACGTCCACCGAGGTGGACTCTGTGACATCAGTCAAGATCGGGTTCCTCTGGAAGTCCAGAGGAAGTCGACACTCATCCAGTCCATCCAAGATGAAGACAACTTGGAACTGGTCATATCTGCAGATTCCTGCTGCTTTGGTTGCATTAAAGAAGTGATGAAGAAGTTCCACCAAGCTAAACTCTTTCTCTCTCACTAAATTCAGCTCTCTGAAAGTGAACAGAAATGTAAAGTGTATGTCGTGGTTGGCTTTGCCTTCAGACCAGTCCAGAGTGAACTTGTGCGTTAAGACGGTCTTACCAATGCCGGCCACTCCAGTTGTCATTATTGTTCTGATTGGTTGATCTTTTCCAGGTAAGAGTTTAAAGATGTCTTCACATTTGATTGGTGTTATCTCCTTAGCTGGTTTCCTGGAAGCTGTTTCAATTAGTCTGACCTCATGTTCCTTGTTGACTTCTCCACTGCCTCTCTCTGTGATGAAGAGCTCTGTGTAGAAGTCATTCAGAGGTGTTGAATGTCCTGCTTTAGCGATTCCCTCAAACATACACCTGAACTTCTCCTTCAAATGAGACTTGATGTTATGTTGGCACTCGACAGCAGCCGATCCTATTTGAGGAATCAACAGAAGACATCAGTTCGTGGAAGGTGACCTAATTGGACACATATTTCCTCTTAAATGATCAACTTCATGATTTTTAGAGGCTTCATTATTTGTGGTCGGAGAAGCCAGTCGTGAAAAGGACTGCATGTTACAGATTCAAAATGTTCAGGTTAATTCTGTTATTTACACAGCGATATCATTGGTCTAATGATAGTATTAAATGATGGTGAATCAGTCAGTACGTTTACATGCACATCTTAATCCGATTACAGCCACAGTTCGACTATGCTTCTTAATTGGACAATCGCAATTGTCTGAGTTTACATGGCGGTGAGAAAATCGATTCATTAGCCAAAGCACGTCATACCCCGGTACGATAGGTGGCGCTGTACCAAATTCAACTAGTGATAACCCTATGGGGTCTTGAACTATAACCATCAAGTGAAATGAGCCTGAAATAACAGGGCATTTTCTTTTAAATTGAATCCAAAATCATATGTAATATGTCTCATATCGGAAACTTTGGTTGGCTTTTATTTTGGAACTCCACATCAGAATGTTCTGAAACCTTTTGCGTGACCCCATGGGGTCGTGAACTATAACCCTGAAGTGAAATGAGCCTGGAATGACAGGGAATTTTCTTTTAAATTGAATCCAAATTCATATGTAATGTGTCTCATATTGGAAACTTTGGTTGGCTTTTATTTTGAAACTCCACATCAGAATGTTCTGAAACTTCTTAGGTGACCCTATGGGATCTTGAACTATAACCATCAAGTAAAATGAGCCTGAAATAACAGGGCATTTTCTTTTAAATAGAATCCAAAATCATATGTGATATGTTTCACATTGGATATCTTGGTTGGCTTTTATTTTGAAACTCCACATCAGAATGTTCTGAAACTTCTTAGGTGACCCTATGGGATCTTGAACTATAACCATCAAGTGAAATGAGTCTGAAATAACAGGGCATTTTCTTTTAAATCGAATCCAAAATCATATGTGATATGTTTCACATTGGATATCTTGGTTGGCTTTTATTTTGAAACTCCACATCAGAATGTTCTGAAACTACTTGGGTGACCCTATGGGGTCGTGACCTATAACCATGAAGTGAGATGAGCCTGAAATAACAGGGCATTTTATTTTAAATTGAATCCAAAATCATATGTAATATGTCTCATATTGGAGATTTTGAACTAATCATGTCGATATCGCTGCGTTGTCTCTGTCTTGACAACGCAGCAACACCTCTAATCAACACCTCTATCCTAAGAAATGTAGAAATCTCACCGTAGTGTGAAGGGGGCGGGGCTTGGCATTGGCTCCAGACAGTGGGGCGGGGCTCGGCGTCGGCTGCAGACAGGGGGGCGGGGCTTGGCGTTGGCTGCAGACAGGGGGGCGGGGCTTGGCATCGGCTGTAGACAGGGAGGCGGGGCGGCTCAAGCGGGGAACCCGACCCAGCTGTTGGAGGTGAGCGAGGAAGATGTTGTGCTGACAGTGAGGTGGGGTCCTGCTTCGTAAACCTCAGTGTTAGTAGCCAGAGACGTTGCGTCACTCATTTTGTTAAGATAAGATATGATTCTATTCTGGCTTTCAAAATAAATATCTCGTCTGTTTTCAAAATAATAGTCTCTTACCGCCCCCTAGTGTGTCGGCCAGTTCCTCCTGGTTCATCTCCATCAGACACAGCTTTGTGATGTCCACCACTCCCTCTATGGCGCGCCTCCTCTGCTCCTCGTTCTTACCATCCACCTCCTCCCCCTCCCTCTGAAGCTCTGAGCATTGTGGGTAATCTGGGAAGAGATCCCTCCAGAGCTTCTTCAGTTCCTTGTCTAGAAAAGCGTGTGCGTTCTCCTCAGCTCTCTGGAACAGAACAAACATCAAGGAGAACTTTACTCTGAACTAACTGAGACATCAGAAGCATCTGTCCTGGATCACATCCTGCTGGTCTGAAGAGGGAAGCCTGGAGACTATGAGCTCCACAAGAGGCTCTTTCTAATGTTCAGGTAGAGCTCGAGTCAAATGTCTTGGTGGACATTTACACACCTTGATCCGCTCTGTTTGATGCTGCTGTAAAGACTGAGCACTGGTAACCTTTGACCTCTCCTGGTGACTGTGGAGAACACACACACACGCACGCAAAAACTCACAAGATCTATCATATTTATAAATATACAGATATACTTTTTATCTTCTGTTATACAACACAGTTTATTCACTGCACATCAGTTCACATCAGTGCGTTTAGTCCAGCGTATGACTCCTGGTTTTAGAGCTCCCTCTAGAGGTGGAGAAGGGGATGACAGTGTGTGCTACCTGAGACCACAGGTGTAACACCTACAAGCCAGGCCGTCATTGAGCGAGGTGTGAAGAAATATGAAGTTCATCAACTGAATCTACGTATGGAATATGCATTATTCAGACAGACAGACAGTGAGATCCTCTTCCTACCTCTTAGCTTTCCTCTGGCGGCCATGTTCCCCAGACAGAGGGGTTTTAGAGGTAGGACCCCCCTCTTCTCTCCCCTCATCCATAGCAGACTGGACACCTGGACACAGACACAACTGTCTAACCCCTACCTGCTCCTTAATGACCTGTCTCTGTACTGTCTAACCCCTACCTGCTCCTTAATGACCTGTCTCTGTACTGTCTAACCCCTACCTGCTCCTTAATGACCCGTCTCTGTACTGTCTAACCCCTACCTGCTCCTTAATGACCCGTCTCTGTACGGTCTAACCCCTACCTGCTCCTTAATGACCCGTCTCTGTACTGTCTAACCCCTACCTGCTCCTTAATCACCTGTCTCTGTACTGTCTAAACCCTACCTGCTCCTTAATGACCCGTCTCTGTACTGTCTAACCCCTGCCTGCTCCTTAATGAACTGTCTCTGTACTGTCTAACCCCTACCTGCTCCTTAATGACCTGTCTCTGTACTGTCTAACCCCTACCTGCTCCTTAATGACCTGTCTCTGTACTGTCTAACCCCTACCTGCTCCTTAATGACCAGTCTCTGTACTGTCTAACCCCTACCTGCTCCTTAATGACCCGTCTCTGTACTGTCTAACCCCTACCTGCTCCTTAATGACCTGTCTCTGTACTGTCTAACCCCTACCTGCTCCTTAATGACCTGTCTCTGTACTGTCTAACCCCTACCTGCTCCTTAATGACCCGTCTCTGTACTGTCTAACCCCTGCCTGCTCCTTAATGAACTGTCTCTGTACGGTCTAACCCCTACCTGCTCCTTAATGACCTGTCTCTGTACTGTCTAACCCCTACCTGCTCCTTAATGACCTGTCTCTGTACTGTCTAACCCCTACCTGCTCCTTAATGACCTGTCTCTGTACTGTCTAACCCCTACCTGCTCCTTAATGACCCGTCTCTGTACTGTCTAACCCCTACCTGCTCCTTAATGACCTGTCTCTGTACTGTCTAACCCCTACCTGCTCCTTAATGACCTGTCTCTGTACTGTCTAACCCCTACCTGCTCCTTAATGACCTGTCTCTGTACTGTCTAACCCCTACCTGCTCCTTAATGACCTGTCTCTGTACTGTCTAACCCCTACCTGCTCCTTAATGACCCGTCTCTGTACTGTCTAACCCCTACCTGCTCCTTAATGACCTGTCTCTGTACTGTCTAACCCCTACCTGCTCCTTAATGACCTGTCTACTATCTAACCCCTACCTGCTCCTTAATGACCTTCCTCTGAACCGCCAAACCCCTACCTACTCTTTAATTACCTGTATCTGAATTAACTTTCAGTCACTTTAGATAAAGAATCTGCAAAATCATTCAATAGTAAATTTGACAAATAGCCAGAAAACAGAAAACAAACCATCGACCTACTGATAAGATTCAAAGTAATGCATATTTATGATATATCACGGATCAGAGTGGACTACAGTACCTTAGCCTTCTTCCTGCTGGGATGAAGACAGCCACACCAGACCCTCGGACTCATTACTAGGAAATTAGGAACCAACCAGTTGGACCAGTTCCCCTCCCAGTTCATAGTCCTCTCAGACTAAGCTCCTATTGGCTGCTGTTCCATGACCTCACTCAGTTATGATTTTCACTTCATTAAAATATGAACGATGGACAGAGAGCTCTGATGTCTACAAGCTCAGGCAGAGAAAAACAGACACATGATAGTTCAGACAGCATGTAGAGACACCCAGTGACTGATGAACCCCTTCTTCACCGTAGAACCAACAGGAGCGCAATCAACGAGCAGATTAATACAGTTGAAACGTGTTTCCTGAAACTATAGATCATTTTCTCAAGTCTGCACACAAATTAGAGCAAAAGGTCAACTTTTGCCAATACAACACAAATCTTTTGTAAAATGCATTTAGGCATTAAAACCATGTTCCCTGTTCTCCACACTGACTGCTAAAAAATACAGTCGATGTGTTTGGGCCTCATGAGGTCATGTGACATATCCAAGTTTATTACACAGTGGAAACATTTTACATTCTCCTTTTTTGTACTTTTGTACTTCTTTACTGGGGTCCAAAATTTTTCACAATTTACGAGTTACCATGAAACTAAACAGTAAATATATCATCCTAAAAATAGGGAATTTGCTGGGTAAACCAAACAATTACCACAATAAGGGATACTGTTCACACACTCGACTGTGTTGAGCTAGAATCAACACAGCAGAGTGTGTGAACAGTTCACTTGTTGTAATTTAGTCTGAACATCTAAATTGTGAGTCTTCTTGTTGGCTTGGTTTCTTCCTGTGCGTCTTCTTCTCCAGCCTACCCCACCCTTTATAGACTTGCATTCAGCACACAAACCTTGAGTCTCATTAAAATCAGTCCAGTGTACTGTGTACCAATTCACCATTCAAGGTTCAGATTCTTTATTGTCCCGTGCCATGTGCAGCAGTACAGATCTCTGGTTCCGGCTCCTCGGCCAAGCAGCAGCAGACAAGTTATAACGTCTATATTATAAAACACAATATAAGCAAATATAAATCTCTATAGAAATAGAACAGCAGCCGAATTTTTTTGAATAAGAGCAATGGTGCAATGTGCAATGCAGCTGCATGCTGCACATGTTCCTCTGGTGTCGCATGAATGAAATATAGAAACGTTATTGATCCAGAACTTGTTAAGAAAGGATGACAAAATAATCAAGGGTGAATATAGTAACAGAAAGGATGAAAGCCACCATTGGGTGATATTCATTTTTCAAGCCAATCCCCAAAACATTGAGGTTCATGATCCAACCGTCAAAAAAGGCGAATCTTATAACGTGTCCAATGAGCTGCTGCGCCATCATGTGCCACAGGGGGGCAGCACTCGACTGCAAATCACGTTTCCTCCATTTTCTTATCCATTAACCTGAGATGACCAAGGCTACTAGGGATGTCTGATTAATTACCATCATTTCAAACATGAACAAAGAAAGTATAATCCTACTCGGGATGTTTGAGTTAGATCAATTACCACTCATTTCAATATATTGACCAATTTATATATTTATACCTATTTAGACAGTTATTTATTTCAAAGCCATATTTAGCAATTACATTTTCAATCAGTTCACAATATAAATGTAAATGTAGTGTTTACAAGTTTGTAGTAGCAGTAATTAAGACTTGACCTTTATTAGCAATATGGAAGTTAGATAATGTATTAATATGAAGATTACGTGAACATTAAATATATATCATGCAAATTATTCTATTACAGGAGTTTAGTTTGAGATTAGCAAAATTAAATGACCGAATAAATAACTACCCCAAACATGCGGAAAAAGTTAAAAAGGATTTAATTCACAAAAACCATTGGCAGACCTTCACACAGATTTTGTACAAAAAAAAAAAGCACACGAAACCATTTTCCCAATAAATATTTTCAAAATGTTGAAATCATTCAGAAAGGGAAGAGGTATGAGTAAAGCCAGTTCTCCCTTACCAGCTCTGTCCCTGACTCTAAACCCTGACTCTGAACCCTAACACTGAACCCTCTGAGGGCAAAAAGACACTCCTTCAGAGTAAAGGCTCAAGAAGACACTCCTTCAGAGTAAAGGTTCAAAAAGACACTCCGTCAGAGTAAAGGTTGAAAAAGACACTCCTTCAGTGTAAAGGCTCAAGAAGACACTCCTTCAGAGTAAAGGCTCAAGAAGACACTCCTTCAGAGTAAAGGTTCAAGAAGACACTCCTTCAGAGTAAAGGTTCGAACCCTGGAGAAGGAAGAGCAACAGGAAAGAGTAGAGAGGAAAGTGAAGTTGTGAGGTTAGTTAGTGAGGTGAGTAAGTGACAGACGTGTGGGAAAGGCGTGTGGAAGCACACGGGTACATGTGGTGTTAAAAGGTTAAGGAGGTCATTGATCCATCAGCCTCAGACTGCAGACTTGAAGGAGCTCAGCAGTTCTTGAGGACGAGGCTCAGATGAGATGAGGAGACGGGACCAGCAGGATGTGAGCATCAGGTGGGTTCAGCTCTGCCCCGGCCCAAACAGGATCAGGTGGGCTCAGCTCAGGCTGGTCTGCCCCGGACCAAACAGGATTCCATCAGCGTCCTAAAACAACAGAGGACATGGATCATGGATTATGCATTATGTTCATTATTTGAACCAAAGGGACTTCATTAAGGAGCAGGCAGGCTTTAGGGCACCTTGCTCAAGGATTCATCAATGTATTCTGAAGACTTGGGCGTTAAACCCACCACCGTTTGGCTTAGAGTTGAACACCCAATCCCGTACCCGATACGAGTCCACTAAGTTCAGTAAATGCGAACGTACCAGGAATCCTTGTTGGTAGAGTCCTGGTCGTCCTCCACCAGCTCCTCCAGCCATTGATTCCTGGTCTGGTTATGAACACAGTTAGGTCTCAGTTTTAAATCACCTGGGGACACAACACCTCCCACCTTCTGCATCTGAGGTCCACTTGTAAAATGGAGGCCAACATTTAAACTGCCTTCTATTCAACAAAGGCTACAAATAGATGTTTTGAGTGATGCATCAACTACGGTACTAGTGACAAATGGCTGACATGACCCTATGACGTTACCCCAGTATGAAGGACCTCATTATACAGCTTGGGCCCAGAACCATCATCTGAAGATAAAACCCTCCTCCAGTGACCAGCCCCCATAAGATCCCAGGGGTTTCAGTGTTCAGATGAACGTGGTGAAGGTTACCCTCTGGTCCGCCAGCAGCGAGGCCTCCGGTCCTCCAGCACCCCAGCCTCCAGCAGCCCAGCCTCCAGCCTCCGGTCCTCCACCAGCCCAGCCTCCAGCCTCCGGTCCTCCAGCCTCCGGCCCTCCAGCCTCCGGCCCTCCAGCCTCCGGCCCTCCAGCCTCCGGCCCAGCATAGCACAGAAAAACATTTCCTTAATACATTTTTCTAAATGGTGTAACCATTCAGAAAGCAAATGAATACGTTTGAGTGAAAATCAATTGTCCTAACCAGCTCTGTCCCTGACTCTAAACCCTGACTCTGAACCCTAACACTGAACCCTCTGAGGGCAAAAGACACTCCTTCAGAGTAAAGGCTCAAGAAGACACTCCTTCAGAGTAAAGGTTCAAGAAGACACTCCGTCAGAGTAAAGGTTCAAGAAGACACTCCTTCAGAGTAAAGGTTCAAGAAGACACTCCTTCAGAGTAAAGGTTCAAGAAGACACTCCTTCAGAGTAATGGTTCGAACCCTGGAGAAGGAAGAGCAACAGGAAGGAGTAGAGAGGAAAGTGAAGTTGTGAGGTTAGTTAGTGAGGTGAGTAAGTGACAGACGTGTGGGAAAGGCGTGTGGAAGCACACGGGTACATGTGGTGTTAAAAGGTTAAGGAGGTCATTCATCAATCAGCCTCAGACTGCAGACTTGAAGGAGCTCAGCAGTTCTTGAGGACGAGGCTCAGATGAGATGAGGAGACGGGACCAGCAGGATGTGAGCATCAGGTGGGTTCAGCTCTGCCCCAGACCAAACAGGATCAGGTGGGCTCAGCTCAGGCTGGTCTGCCCGGACCAAACAGGATTCCATCAGCGTCCTAAAACAACAGAGGACATGGATCATGGATTATGCATTATGTTCATTATTTGAACCAAAGGGACTTCATTATGGAGCAGGCAGGCTTTAGGGCACCTTGCTCAAGGATTCATCAATGTATTCTGAAGACTTGGGGGTTGAACCCGCCACCATTTGGCTGAGAGTTGAACACCCAATCCCGTACCCGATACGAGTCCACTAAGTTCAGTAAATGCGAACGTACCAGGAATCCTTGTTGGTAGAGTCCTGGTCGTCCTCCACCAGCTCCTCCAGCAGCTCCTCCAGCCATTGATTCCTGGTCTGTTTATGAACACAGTTAGGTCTCAGTTTTAAATCACCTGGGGACACAACACCTCCCACCATCTGCATCTGAGGTCCACTTGTAAAATGGAGGCCAACATTTAAACTGCCTTCTATTCAACAAAGGCTACAAATAGATGTTTTGAGTGATGCATCAACTACGGTCATAACGGCACTAGTGACAAATGGCTGACATGACCCTATGACGTAACCCCAGTATGAAGGACCTCATTATACAGCTTGGGCCCAGAACCATCATCTGAAGATAAAACCCTCCTCCAGTGACCAGCCCCCATAAGATCCCAGGGATTTCAGTGTTCAGATGAACGTGGTGAAGGTTACCCTCTGGTCCGCCAGCAGCGAGGCCTCCGGTCCGCCAGCAGCGAGGCCTCCGGTCCTCCAGCAGCCCAGCCTCCAGCAGCCCAGCCTCCAGCCTCCGGTCCTCCAGCCTCCGGTCCTCCAGCCTCCGGTCCTCCAGCCTCCGGTCCTCCAGCCTCCGGTCCTCCAGCCTCCGGTCCTCCAGCCTCCGGTCCTCCAGCCTCCGGTCCTCCAGCCTCCGGTCCTCCAGCCTCCGGTCCAGCATAGCACAGAAAAACATTTCCTTAATACATTTTTCTAAATGGTGTAACCATTCAGAAAGCAAACGAATAAGTTTGAGTGAAAATCAATTGTCCTAACCAGCTCTGTCCCTGACTCTAAACCCTGACTCTGAACCCTAACACTGAACCCTCTGAGGGAAAAAAGATACTCCTTCAGAGTAAAGGCTCAAGAAGACACTCCTTCAGAGTAAAGGTTCAAGAAGACACTCCTTCAGAGTAAAGGTTCAAGAAGACACTCCTTCAGAGTAAAGGTTCGAACCCTGGAGAAGGAAGAGCAACAGGAAGGAGTAGAGAGGAAAGTGAAGTTGTGAGGTTAGTTAGTGAGGTGAGTAAGTGACAGACATGTGGGAAAGGCGAGTGGAAGCACACGGGTACATGTGGTGTTAAAAAGGAGTTCATTCATCCATCAGCCTCAGACTGTGGACTTGAAGGAGCTCAGCAGTTCTTGAGGACGAGGCTCAGATGAGATGAGGAGACGGGACCAGCAGGATGTGAGCATCAGGTGGGTTCAGCTCTGCCCCAGACCAAACAGGATCAGGTGGGCTCAGCTCAGGCTGGTCTGCCCCAGACCAAACAGGATTCCATCAGCGTCCTAAAACAACAGAGGACATGGATCATGGATTATGCATTATGTTCATTATTTGAACCAAAGGGACTTCATTAAGGAGCAGGCAGGCTTTAGGGCACCTTGCTCAAGGATTCATCAATGTATTCTGAAGACTTGGGCGTTAAACCCACCACCGTTTGGCTGAGAGTTGAACACCCAATCCCGTACCCGATACTAGTCCACTAAGTTCAGTAAATGCAAACGTACCAGGAATCCTTGTTGGTAGAGTCCTGGTCGTCCTCAGGAGTCCCAGCTCTCCTCAGCCACAGAGTCCTGGTCTGGAACAAACACAGTGGAAGATAGACTCCAACGTCTGTTAACCAATAGCTGCAGTTTGTCACAACGTCTGGTAACACCAGTAGTTTGGCCTGTAAACGGCAACAAGTTCAGTTGACGCAAACTATAAAGGAATACTTGTTTGTAGACTCCTAGTCTTCAGGATTCACCGTCCGGATGTTTGGCTTCTCCGTCAGTCCTCCAGAGATTCCTGGTCTGGTTACAGACGTAGCTTCACTCTAATGTAAGGTCACAAACACAGGAGTAGTTTGGCTCTAATGTAAGGTCACAAACACAGGAGTAGTTTGGCTCTAATGTAAGATAACACAGAAGTTTGTCTGGCCTGGTAACAGACAGCAGTAGTTTGCTCTGTACAGTTTATGCAAACGTACCAGGTATCCCTGTTGGTAGAGTCCTGGTCGTCCTCAGGAGTCCCAGCTCCTCCAGCAGCTCTCCTCAGCCACAGAGTCCTGGTCTGGAACAAACACAGCAGGGGTCAGGCTCCATTGTCTGGTAACAAAGGTGTAGTTGTCTGGTAAAGTAACCACTAGTTTTGATGGCAGCAGTACCCTACTGGAGGTGGCAGTGAGAGTGACGATCACTTCAGTGTCACCCGGCAGCTCCTCCACCAGGCAGGGCCTCCGTCAGCTCCTCCACCAGCTCCTCCATCAGGCAGGCCCTCCATCAGCTCCTCCACCAGGCAGGCCCTCCCCCAGCTCCTCCACCAGGCAGGGCCTCCGTCAGCTCCTCCACCAGCTCCTCCACCAGGCAGGCCCTCCAACAGCTCCTCCACCAGGCAGGCCCTCCATCAGCTCCTCCACCAGGCAGGCCCTCCACCAGCTCCTCCACCAGGCAGGGCCACCATCAGCTCCTCCACCAGCTCCTCCACCAGGCAGGCCCACCATCAGCTCCTCCACCAGGCAGGGCCTCCGTCAGCTCCTCCGTCAGCCATGGATTCCTGGTCTGGTTATAAACACCGCTGGGTCTCAGCGGCTGGTAAAACATTTGTAAAATGAAAGCCAGCGTCTATAGTTCCTTCATATCAACAAAGTCGAGAAAATGTTTAGCAATGCATCAACGATGGTCCCAACAGCACAAATGGCTCATATGCCTCTAGGTATCCCCAGTATGAAGGACCTCATATGACTCTAGGTATCCCCAGTATGAAGGACCTCATATGACTCTAGGTATCCCCAGGATGAAGGACCTCATATGACTCTAGGTATCCCCAGGATGAAGGACCTCATATGACTCTAGGTATCCCCAGGATGAAGGACCTCATATCACAGAAGAGAATTCAAATCTGAAGATGAGAAAAACCCTTCTACAATAACCAGACCTAAAAAGACCCCGGGGGTTTAGTGTTTCAGTTTAACCTGGTGATGGTTACCCGCTGGTCTGGTGATGGTTACCCTCTGGTCTGGTGATGGTTACCCGCTGGTCTGGTGATGGTTACCCGCTGGTCCGGTGATGGTTACCCTCTGGTCTGGTGATGGTTACCCTCTGGTCTGGTGATGGTTACCCTCTGGTCTGGTGATGGCTACCCTCTGGTCCGGTGATGGCTACCCTCTGGTCCGGTGCTGCAAGCCTCCATCTCTGGTGGTCCCCAGTGCCTCCGGTCCCTCCAGCCTCCGGTCCCTCCTGGCCTCCGGTCCCTCCTGGCCTCCGGTCCCTCCTGGCCTCCGGTCCCTCCTGGCCTCCGGTCCCTCCAGCCTCCGGTCCCTCCTGGCACCACACGCCTCAGATCCCTCCAGCCTCTCCATGCAGGGGCTGCATTCCTCCAGCCTCATCCTCTGCTCCGCCCGGGTGCATCCATAGGCCCCTGGAAACACCACACAGCCCCTTTTTGATTTACTGAACATATAAAACAGTCACCCATTCATAAAGAAGACTCACGTTAGATCACATGATAAAACTACAATGACCAGTGGTGGGAAGTGATGTCGCCACTATTAAGGCAGTTCTCTTCTGAAAGCCTCCTCAGTCCTTCCTCCTTTGATGAAGTCACTTCACTTTTCAAAGTTAGAAAATGTGATCTGTGGTACTTTATAATCAGTCACTACTCACTAATCATTGAGCTTTACAACATGGTTTAATAGACCAAATGTCTAACCCTGACAATTAACTTAACTAATGTTCGCTACACAAGAAATTAGCACATATATATTAACAAACTTTTTGACTCTTCTGAACAGTTAGTCCACTTATTTATCAAGGAATTTAACTCTTATTTTTTTTATTTATGAAGCTTAGAAAAGACTACAGAGATAATCCTGACTTCCTAACAAGTGGCAGCCTGTTTCAGGAATGAAGAAAGCAGTCCACAAGTTGAAACCAGAAACCCAATAAGTGGTTCAGCCCATGCATTGGAACAGACCCGGGAGGACTTTACTCCTGCCCCAGAGCACTGACCTGTTCTGGAGAGCTTCTTTGGGAGGAGGTGGAGGTCCGTCTCTGGGTGGGGAGGCAGACACCTTGTGACAAACTAAATGTTAGCATTTTAACCTTGAAAAGTTTAACATGATGGACGGACGGCCATTGCCTTAGCTGTTGGATACTATCCAGTTAGTAAGTCATCACTTAAGTATGGAGTAAAGATTATGTAACTAGCTTCTGTGGCAATTAATCAAAGACCAGATATTTAGAAGGTATCAAAAAACACTAAGCACTATGAATATTAAATCACACAGTAAAATGATGATACTTAGCCATATCGAGGTGAGGAGTTGTATGGAAGAAATGCCAAATAGTTTCTCCTTCAAATGAAATGCAGCCTTCACTGGTGGTCACTCAGAAATTGGCCCGCAAGTAGAACGCCGTTTTGTATGCAGCGAGAATCCGTCGACGTGGTTAAAATACGGCACAATTATCGGTACGATTGTGGAGAAACGCAAAACGTATTGGACCCCGTACAGGTCGGTATGTAGTATGAACGGTCAGAAGAAAGTAATTTGAGATAAAAGGTCAAAAACGCCAGATGCCGACCGAGAGTTTGTTGCCGACAAGGTTACGCAAATGCAAATCCAGAACGTACTGCCAGATGCCCCAACTGGAAACCTTCTTGAGTGAAGGTTACATAAATACAAAACCAGAACGTACTGCCAGATGCCCCAACTGGAAACCTTCTTGAGTGAAGGCTACATAAATACAAAACCAGAACGTACTGCCAGATGCCCTCATGTGACTCAACGCCCAACTAACTGCCAAATCCTTAAGGTCGTCAACACTAGAATGTTCACTATCAACCATTTTGAGACTAAATTAAGTGACAATATTAGACTCAATTATGTCCTGCAGTGGATCTCCAGCATAGGAAGATGCGCATACACGGTACTCTGTATCCACTCTGCATTAAAGGTTCACCAGCAGCCTAAATCTCCTACCTACCAGCGACTATCCTCTGCAGGATGAACAAAACCTTCCCGGCGGGAAGCACAAACCGTCCGACTGGAACCGAACATTCCAGCCGGAACCAACCCAGCAAAGGAACGTAACCAGCGCCTCACCTTGAGCTGAGCGAAGGACGATCCCGAAGTCCAGCGATGATCTTCTCATAAAAATACAGCCAACAGACTTACCTTGAGGCGATCGGTTTGTTGCTGTTGGTCATTACTGCTACTCATTATACCTCTACATTGCTAAGCACCCAGTGTGTAAAAGTAACCAAGTCAAAACGCTCAAAGCCGTAAGAAAAAACAGAACTACCATGAACGAACCACAATAGCTATGAATCGCTAAGTTAACTGACAGAGCCAACCATAACCCTGCAATATTACCCTGAACTAACCACATCAACATACAGGATACGCATATCATGGCAAAAAATACAGAGGTCAGGTTAAAAGGAGTGTGAGAAGATTCTCTCAAACGCAAAAGGACTGCACGTAAAATGAGACCCAATTCCTGAACTCCTAACAATCTTCATGATTTAAAGATGCACCCTACTGATGGAGGTGTGGTCTGAGTGAGCAGATGCAAGCTGGGATACAGAGCTGTCTGGGGTCAACAGTTCTGTAGATGCGCCCCTCAGGAGAAACCAAGTGTTGGAGAATCTGTCGTGACGTCAACTACATGAGCTGGAATATCCTTTGAGATGGCCACTGTGATTTCCAAAGGAAAAAGACCAGGAGGGAGATGTGCGTGTTCTTCCTCTCAGCCAGTAGAACTCCTCCAAGGTCTTCATCAGAGAACCATGGAACAAATTGCAATGTTCCCCTCCATACATCTCGATGCCCCAGTGAAGGTTTCCTCACATCGTCAGCCGAAGAAGGGTAGAACTTCTGCTAGAAGCGTGCCCTAGTTGGAATAGTTCACAGATTGGTTCTGATTTAAGTGAACCCTTCTCCCAGGTTCAGCTAGCCCGGTACGAAACGATACAGTTCAGCCAGGGAAGAATCATCTGAGAGCGAGAGCACACAAGACACGATCCACAGCGCTCCCCGTCCATCCAGCCAGGTAGGAAGAGCCGCCTCACTACAGCTCTGAAGGTCATCTTGAATATCCATTTGGGCCGTTATCCAACTTCGGACTCCCTGTGGAATGCCTTCAGGTGTCCATCCACTAGAGTTTCCGATTGGTGAAGTCCGAGTTTGAAGTCACTGATCTGAACCCGCCGTTTATGTCCAGTCTTTAGATTTGATTCCAATCCGAGACTCGTCTTCCTGCCCAGTGTGTTGGATCTCGTAACAGTGCATCGCTACAGGCTCTTATGTCCACTGCACTCCTCATTATCCGTCAATCTGTTTGGATTTCATTGACCATTCTAATCCCCCACCCCACACAATCAGACAGACCCCCTCATGGACATTTTACCGATCAAGGCAACACACACACACACACACCCCTATAATTGCTTTCAGGCCTGGTGGTACGCACCAATAAAGCGGAAAAAGGCTGATCGACCATTTTAGTTATTGAACAGGGAACACTCGCATTTATTATAACATCCATCAAAACTATTAATCCTCTAAATACGTGGATATTTTGGCAGGTCGGAGCATCGTCTCCACTGCCCTGTAAAGTGGAGACTTCATCGGCATAGTCGCATCGCGGCTATTGACGTTTAACGCGTGGACTTAATATTTCAGGGCGACGCGATGAGTTTGTTTCCAATGCAGCCGAGGAGAGGACGGCGAGACTCGCTCTCGTTAGTTTACGTTTTGGGGTTTGAGATGAATGCGCTCTCAATCCCGTGATTTAAGGGACGGTTAGCGATGGGTCGCGCATCAATGTAACGCAATTATTCATATTGTTTTTTTATGTTTTGGCCTGTACAATCATAGGTGAAACACTGCACACACACACACACACACACACACACACACACACACACACACACACACACACACACACACACACACACACACACACACACACACACACACACACACACACACACACACACACACACACACACACACACACACACACCAGGTGGAACCCAGGCCCACATTGGTCATGGATTTTGCAGGGGTCTCCAAAAGGTGTCCGGGTGATTTAATGTGTGGCATCTTTGTTTCCTGAATGAGGATCCTTGACAGATGGAAACAGTGCAGCTTTATTGAGCTTCAGGACAGGACTCTAGGAGAGAGGAGGAGAAGGTCATCTATTCAGGAGACAACCCAGTGGTGGGCCATAGCTCTTGAGGAGCAGGATGCTCCATCGTCAGCAGGCTGAGGACTCTGCTGGACCAGGTGGAGGCTCTCTGTGGACGGTGTTTTGTTCACTCCAACCCCCGAGATGGAAGCCTCTCAGGCTGAACTGCACAGTGATGGGTGGAGCCAGCTGAACCTGGGAGATGGCTCCCCTCAGATCAGAAACCATCTTGGAAGGGCCCCAACAAAGACCTTTTCTGAACTGGAGCTGTGCTCTCCTCTAGCTGAGGAGGTGGAGAAACTGTGGCTGAGGCGTCACGATGCACGGAGGACAACGTTGGAGTGTGCTCTATGGCTCTCTGGTGACAGACCGAAGTAGAGTTCTAGTCGTTGAGGCGAAGAGCCCTCACTTCTCCCCCTGGAGTCTCTCCTTCTGAATCCCTGTCCCCGTCTTAAAGGACATGCTTGTCCGTGTAACTGACGTCACAACAGATTCAGAAACACTGGGTTCTCCTGAGGGGGCGTGTCTACAGGCCTGTAGACATCAGACAACGCTGTATCCAAGCATGCACCTCTGCCCACTCAGGCCACACCCTCACCAGTAAAGCAACACTCCTGTGACATAGATGCATAACCCTTTAGTAGCTCCAAAGAAACATCCTGACTACTCAGACCAACCTTCACCTAACGGGTTAACTCAGCCAGGAAGACCAGATACACCAACGTGCCCGAGAATAATGAGACTAATGACTTACAGTTCGCAGTCTCTTCTTCATGGTTGAATTCGGATACTCACAGAACCGCAGTTTAACCTCCACGATACACCTTGAAGGGCACACACACACACACGCTTGCTGTCCATCAGAAAGTCTGAGATGGTTTGTGGCCGACGGGGAACCACGGCAGGTTATATGAAGTCCGTCAACAGAGATACCGTCACGTTTTTAACTTTATGATAGGCTTAAAAACAACCAAAAAAGAACCCAAATGATTATTTAAACACTAATGAGTAGGACTGTCGCCCAGGGACATTTCTACTCACTTCAGGTTCAGGTGAAACGCTCCGTTTTACTTCGAAAAGTATTTTTAACCTGAGGAGCAGAGGCTGAGTCCCAACCCGGTTCACTAGAACATCACACACACCTTCTGGTTTCATGAACACAGCATTACGTTGCCAGACTTGGGCGGCCACCAGCGCGCTGTCCGGTTCCCTCTGAACTGAACTCGACCAGACTGCAATTAACCAATGAAGAAAACCCCGCTGCGCTTGATCCGCGGAAGGTGAGCTAATTAGTGTAACTCAAGGCAGGTTGGGAACCCTCTGGTCGGCTTGGTAACAGCGAGAGTCCACTTCAGCTCTGTTTGTGTCTTAAGTTACATCACTTAATGAAATTAAACCCCAAGTATGATTTGACTGATTTAGATTCAGCCTCCATGGTGGAGGGGTTGACAGAATATTGGTTTGTTCATACATGTCTATAGGACCGGAAAATAGCCTCTAATACATGGCTTTATAATCGGCCTCATGTCTTACTATTGGCTCATTTATCAGACGCGTTCATCGCAGCTACTCAGTAAATATAAACACGTAGGAGCTGAGGCTGCTGCAGCACCCTCTGCTGGCTGAGATGGGAAATGTATCGTCGTTTTTAAATAATTTGGGATTGATATATCGATTCGAAATACTATTATTTATATTTTTAAATTCACTCGTTTTCTAAGGTAGAGGATTAGGACCACATGTGATTTTGTGAATTCTGAGATTAAAGTCAGAATGCAGACTTCAATCTCAGACCTGACATAAAATGCAGATGTGGCCTTTATCCTTATCTTCCGCAGCCCAGTATATGGTTCCCGTCACGTACGTCAATGTGACTCCCTTGGTTCCTTACAGGTAGTTTACGAAAATTCTTATTTTTAATCCAAGAATTCTGAGATTAAATTCAGAACTCCAAAATAAAGGATCACATTTGGCCCTGATCCTTTTCTGTAGTTTGATGTGGTTGATGAAATATCAGCTACTCTGTGAGGGAGCGTGGAGGTAATGGATTGGTAATAAACACGCGTGTGCTGCCAGCGTCGAGCCCCAATACTTACAGATCAACGCCGGTTCCTTACATTGCTGATTTGGGATCCGTTTGACTTCATAATCAGATTTTATTATTATCAATCATCTGCAGTAAAGGTTTGAAATTCAAACAAAGGTCACAGCGTTCTCAAAGCCACCTTCATGGTGGTCATCTCTTAAGATGAATGTCTCCAGACTACCGATCTGGATAAAATATACTACTGAACTAACAAAAATAATGGAAC
This sequence comes from Gadus chalcogrammus, assembly GCF_026213295.1. Lineage (NCBI taxonomy): Eukaryota > Metazoa > Chordata > Actinopteri > Gadiformes > Gadidae > Gadus > Gadus chalcogrammus. Next base: position 17,983,515 of record NC_079423.1, on the reverse strand, counting down.
ATTGTGCTTTAGGAAATGTTGATCAACATAGGTATATTTAATTTACAGCTTTTCAATTCTTTACAAGAACTAAACCTTGTTAGACGAACAAAAAGACTCTTAATACAACAAAAACAGGCTCTTGGATAGTCTTATTTTTTTCTTTACAAAAACAGAAGATTTGAGGACAGTAAATGATAGCGCACGTTTCTGCTCGCCCTCTGTTTGGCCTTTCAACAGAACAAATCGTGAGTCACACAGGGACCAAGGTCACAACAAACCAGGAAACAAACTGAGGGCCGGGAGCAGGACCCACGGCCGTCCAATCACAGGCCAGCGGACATCAGAACTGTCACGCTGACGAGAAACCTTATAAACTTTCATCCGGACTCCTCTTGGCGTAAAGCCAACTGAGATGAAAGGTTCCTCCTAGAAATCCACTCAGAGAGAACACAACTCTTTAATGTGAAGTTTAACGCTCGCTTTAATCCAGGTTCTTCTCGAACGTTGACATGATGTCGCTCTGCATCGTCATGTCGATGATCTGGAAGGGACAGGAAGCACATCATCAGGAACTTTACAGTGAAAAATACATGACGCATCAGGGCTTTTACTGTGGAAAGCGGCTTTAGGGAATATATATATATATAAATGGCTGCGTCTCAATTCAGGGGATCCTTCGAAGGCTGCGTTTGAAGACCGCTTGCGTCACAGCGGCGTGTCAAGGCTGTCTAAACTTTTAGATAAAAATAAAGTTCGGACTATTTTAAGTTTGTAACTAATTGCCAAAGTTCAATGACATTAACACAAGCCATATAACGTTAAACTAATTAACGTTGTATTTTATAATATTGCCTCCATATTTCTCCTCAGTCGTCTGGTTTCTATAACATGTCCATGGTTTGAACCGCAGCTGTCAGGGTTGCTAGGTGACAGGAGCGGCGCATCGTCACGCAGGGTAAAGGGTGTTAACGGCTCGTTACGCAGACCTGAAACGCTCCGTAGGCCAGACCATCGCATTTAAAATCGTTCGTTCGGCCTTCGGTCCGGCCGACACGGTCCAAGAGGCCACACCTTCATAGACCGCGTCCTTCGAATGATGCGTCCCCTGAATTGAGACACAGCCGACGTGTACCCTATTGTATAGTCTGGTTATGTTTACATGTCGTGAATGAAGACGATACATAGTGAGTAATGTAACAATATATGATGTGTTGAAGTAGGAAGTGACATACCGCCTGTCGTCTGCGTCTCTCCTGCTCCTTCCTGCGAGCCATCTCCCTCTCCTGGTCCAGGTGAGCCGCGGCGGCCACCTGCTGCGTTGCCGTCGGTGCTGGAGCCTCCGTCACAGCTGAGTCCGACAGCTTTGGAGGGTCCAAGATGGAGTCCAGCGAGAAAGGAGACGCGGGCGTCTCCGGCGGCCTTTTACGATAAAACACAACCACTAGTCTGAAGGTACGACAACACAGCCGCAGGTCTGAACGTATGACAACACAACCGCTAATCTGAATGTACGACAACACAACCGCTAATCTGAATGTACGACAACACAACCGCAGGTCTGAACGTATGACAACACAGCCGCAGGTCTGAACGTATGACAACACAACCGCTAGTCTGAAGGTATGACAACACAACCGCTAGTCTGAAGGTACGACAACACAACCGCAGGTCTGAACGTATGACAACACAACCGCTAGTCTGAAGGTACGACAACACAACCGCTAGTCTGAAGGTACGACAACACAACCGCAGGTCTGAACGTATGACAACACAACCGCTAGTCTGAAGGTACGACAACACAACCGCTAGTCTGAAGGTACGACAACACAACCGCTAGTCTGAAGGTACGACAACACAACCGCAGGTCTGAAGGTATGACAACACAACCGCTAGTCTGAAGGTATGACAACACAACCGCTAGTCTGAAGGTACGACAACACACCCGCAGGTCTGAAGGTATGACAACACAACCACTAGTCTGAAGGTACGACAACACAACCGCAGGTCTGAACGTATGACAACACAACCGCAGGTCTGAACGTACGCAAAGACAACCGCTAGTCTGAAGGTACGCCAACACAACCGCTAGTCTGAGGGTACGCCAAGACAACCGCTAGTCTGAGGGTACGCCAAGACAACCGCTAGTCTGAGGGTACGCCAAGACAACCGCTAGTCTGAGGGTACGCCAAGACAACCGCTAGTCTGAACGTACGCCAAGACAACCGCTAGTCTGAGGGTACGCCAAGACAACCGCTAGTCTGAGGGTACGCTAAGACAACCGCTAGTCTGAGGGTACGCCAAGACAACCGCTAGTCTGAGGGTACGCCAACACAACCGCTAGTCTGAACGCATTTGAAGATAACCATGACGATAAACGGGACTCTCTATCGGCCGTCTGGACGGGGATTGATCGTAGGCACGTGACGCGTATCCCTGATCAAGAGGCGTCCTCCGCATCACGCTCTGAACCACAGGCGTTCCCTCGGCCGCTCACTGATGGCTCCCCGAGGTTAAGACCACGTTAACGCGCCGACCGCGCCGCGGGCCCCCCCCGGTCAGCCAGCACTACCTGAGGGCCTTCTCCCGCTCCTCCTTCTGCAGCGCCGCCCTCCTGAACTTCTGGAAGCTGTCCCTGGAGGACCGGGCGCCGGGGGCCCCCGGCCCGGTCCCCGCCGCCCCCGGCCCCGCCGCCCGCCGCACCAGAGCGGCCCACAGCTCCACGTTCTTCAGCACCGCCTCCTGGGAACATCCAGCCAATGAGGGGTCCCGTTTGTCGTTGAGGGGGATCGCCATGACTACGATTTGTCCGCTGATAATCACAACACCTTCTCGTAGAAAAACGACGTTTTACACTAAGAAATACAAAGCAGGAACCTTTCTGGCTGGGTGGGGCCTCCCGTCCGGGGGGGAGGAGCCAGGGGGCACGCCGTCGGACCCCGAGTCGCGTCTGGAGTCTGCAACACACCGGTTACAAACGTCACCCATTTTGTGCTGAGCCAGGTGTAAGAGGGGTCAAAGGTCAATCAAGGTCTCCGTCAGGCCCTGACACACGATACCGAGGGGGCGTGGCTATGACTGCCAGTGGGCGGGGTTTGGGACGGCGAGGGTCCGTGCGGCACGGTTATCTTCGATTTCCACCGCCAACCGCTAGTCTGAACGTACGCCACCGTACCAAGCCGTCTGATTGGGTGCCGAAAAGGTGGAGCTACCCACGCCGTCCGTCGATTGGCCGACAGAATCGTCACTTCCATGCGACAGGGGGATAAAAACAAACAGTACCCGCGAGGTATTTCTGGCAACGGCGAAAGCTTTGTTTATTGAAGGCCGCCGTCCTTCTTGGACGTCCTAGATTGTTGCCCTTTGTTCATCGTGTTGCATTCTTCCTTTTCATTGGCTACACTGTCGGCTGCTATGGTGTCAGGATGCTTGGGTAGCTGCCGCGGCCATCGCTATCAGGCTTAGCCCCGCCCTACCATAAGGGTACCGTCGGCGGTGGGAAACCCCAGACAGAGTTAGAGTAACCGGGCTGTCCCTCTCCGAGCCGCCCCGTACCGCTGGGTGGCAGCGAGGCGTTAGACGTGGGTTTGGTGTGTCAGGGCTCTGAGGAAGACCCCCCCGGTCTAGCTCAAGGGGGCCAGCACCTACCGGCCTGCCTGAGGCGTGCCATGGGGGGGGGGCTGTCCTGGAGCGGGGACAGCAGAGGAGGGGGCTGAGGACACAACGGCAGGACGGTTAGAACCCACAACACGGTAATGGAACACGGCCCGTTTTCCAGGAAGTACGTTTCTCTGGAAACATTGGGCTGCACACAGACGTACGACAGCAGCGGTGAGCCCCTCTGAGCCACACATCTGACCGGCAGCAGAGGGTAAAGCAGCGTCACAGTGAAGGAGCCCCGAGGCATCAGGCAGGACCTCACACGAGGTGTGAACCTCTAGATACATGCCTCTGGTCGGGGAGAGACGGGGTCCAGACCCAGAGCCGGGGACGCCAGGGGGGACAGGAGCGCAGACAGGTCTGGGGAAACAAAGTCAACAAGAAGAACGACAAAGCATGAAACACCTCATTCACTTTCTAGTAACCGATGGTCTTATTAGGCCAGGCCTCATTAGAATAGAGCAAGAACAACGGCCAGATATTACCTGGAGAGAGGGACAGTTGCTCATAAGACTGACTTATTTTGGGATGAGCACCCGTGCTTCCGAATGGCATCAAAGACAGGCTTCTGATTGGCTCAGGTGGCTGACTTCTGATTGGCTCAGAAGACAGGCTTCTGATTGGCTCAGGTGGCTGGCTTCTGATTGGCTCAGGTGGCTGGCTTCTGATTGGCTCAGGTGGCTGGCTTCTGATTGGCTCAGGTGGCTGGCTTCTGATTGGCTCAGAAGACAGGCTTCTGATTGGCTCAGAAGACAGGCTTCTGATTGGCTCAGAAGACAGGCTTCTGATTGGCTCAGAAGACAGGCTTCTGATTGGCTCAGAAGACAGGCTTCTGATTGGCTCAGAAGACAGGCTTCTGATTGGCTCAGAAGACAGGCTTCTGATTGGCTCAGAAGACAGGCTTCTGATTGGCTGCTGGGGGTGAGCTCTGATTGGCTGCTGGGGGTGAGCTCTGATTGGCTGCTGGGGGTGAGCTCTGATTGGCTGCAGGGGTCGAGCTCCGATTGGCTGCTGGGGGTGAGCTCTGATAGACTGGGTTCTCATTGGCTGCGTGGGCGGGCGTCGCAGGACAGAGCGGTAGCTCTTCAGGGAGGCCTTCAGTAGGTCTCTGGTCCCGGAGGGCGTCTTCCTCGGAGCAGCCACCTTCAGCGAGGCCTGGACCGGGGGAGACACGGGATTGGACCAGGGGGGGACACGGGATTGGACCAGGGGGGGACACGGGATTGGACCAGGGGGAGACACGGGATTGGACCAGGGGGAGACACGGGATTGGACCAGGGGGAGACACGGGATTGGACCAGGGGCAGACACGGGATTGGACCAGGGGCAGACACGGGATTGGACCAGGGGGAGACACGGGATTGGACCAGGGGGCAACAGTAACATCATGAGCTCATTGAAGCAGGTCCTACCTTCCTCTGCGCCTTCCGGGAGCTGCCTTTAGCGCTCCGCTGCTTGGGTTTGGGCACTGAGGAAACACAAAGCAACAGTCATCAGTCTGCCCCCCCCCCATACACCACCCAGAGCTAGTCTCGGTGGTGGTACTGGGAGTGTGTAGCTGTAGGGACCATCGGTCTCTAACCTGATTCTGTGTCAGTTCCCTCCAAAGAGGAGCTGGAGCCACTGCTGCTGGAGGAAGAGGAGGAGGAAGAGGAGGAGAAGCAGGTGGCGTTGCTGCTCCCAGAGAACCGGGCCGACTGGCTGAGGTCCAGAGGATCTGAGACACACATTTCCATATTGTTATTCAATTGTTCATTAAATATCATTCCACGTCTGCAATTATTTAAGTTTCAATACATAAACAAAGAAAAAGACATCTAGACTTCTAGACTAACCGATGACCGCAATGCCAACGTTAGAGGTACTCTTGTCCATGCTTAACACGCGCTCATGTAGATAGAGGGGACTCTCTGCAGTCTCTTCTGATTGGCTGAGGTGGTCGTGATGTCACAGTTACCTGTCCGCTTCCTCTTCTTCTTGGTGGCCGAGCGCTGCTCCTCTGGCGCGGTGTGGGGCACCGCCGGCGGCGTGGGGCCCTCGGGCTTCACCGGCCTGGCTGCAGGGAGACACCAAATATCCACGGTTACCAGGGCCACCGCGGTTACCAGGGCAACCACGGCTACCAGGGCATAAACCAGACGCACTATATTGGCAAGAGCAGTGGTGATGAGATCAACCATGAAGCCATGCCGTCCACGTGGGTCTAGGAGGTACAGTTCCAACACGAGGCTTGGCTGTCGTTTTGCAGACGGCCTCTAGTTGGTTCTCTCATTCGGGCGAGACGGGGGCGGGGGGGCGGGTTAGTGAGCGGACCCCCCGGGGGGAGGGGGCAACTCACTGGGAGCGGCGGTCTTGGCGTCGTGCTTGCGGAGGCAGCGGGCGACGAAGGCCTGCAGCGTGCGCAGCGTGGCGGGCGCCAGCGTCTCGATGTCTATCTCGATCTCCCGCCGGCCGCAGGCCCTCAGGTGCGGCTCGTGGCGCCGGACGAGGTCCACCAGCCGGCCCAGCCGCTGCCCCGGCAGCCGGTTGATGTCCAGGCTCAGCTGCCGCTTCTCCTCATAGGGCACCGTCGCCACGGGGACCGCCTCCTCCTCCGAGGCCGACGCCCCCGGGGCCAGGCGCTGCGGTTGGTTGCCACGCCTACAGACGGAACACGCGTCATAACAACCGCACTATTACATATGGGTACTTTATGAACAGGAGAAGGATTAAGCACTGAGAGAACATCTGTCGAACACAACGACTGCAGGACAGGAATGTGAGGCACACTGTTGAATGCATGTCCTAGAGCGGATCAAATGCAACAGAGGCCGCAGGTGAACCGGGGGGGGCTCACGTACAGACCGGACCCCTTGGCACCGCAGCTCCTCTGAACTTTGACCTTGTTCCTGGAGGACTTGTTCTTTTCCTTCTCGCGTGTTGACGTCTTCTTGGTCTTCAGGGGCGTCTGGGCGAAGAGCTGCAGCTGGTCTCTCATGGCCTTCAGCTGGACAGGAAGAGGAGGAGTCAGGACACCTCCGTTTTACGGTGCATCTCCGTCATCGCTAGTGAGACCTGCCCTCGTGATCAACGTTGGTCACCGTTTCAAAAGGTTCTGAAGAGGACTGGGATCAGACAGCCACCACCATAGCTTACTGTAACCTCACCCCAATCATTTAGTACACCCTGAAGAAGATGGTGAGATGTCTCCGGTATAGAACGTGTGGTCCATCGTCACGGCAACATACCTGTTCCTCCAGGATGGCCAGACTGGGGACCATCACCGCCTCCTTCTCTTCTTCCTCTTCATCCTCTGAGCTCTGTGACGATGAAGAGGAGGAGGAGGAGGAGGAGCTGCTGCTGGAGACGTGCTCCACCTTGCAGTCTCCTCCTCCTCCGTTGTCCTTGACGACGGCCTGGTCGGAGGGCAGCATGCTCTCCTCCTTGGGCATCTTTGAGAACTGCGCCTCAAACACGTCCTGTGGGAGGAGGGGGGACACTTGAGAAACCACAAACCAGCCGGCAACACTGGAAGCAGCAACCAACCATCCCCATTTGTTGGGGGGGGGGGGGGTGTACCTGCAGCCTGCGGGCCATCTGCACCACCTCGTGGGCGGGGGGGTTGTACTTGTAGCAGTTGGAGAACATGAGGCGCAGGTCGGCAGCAAACTGCTTGGGGGCGCTGTACTCCCGGCTGGCCATCTTCTTCTGTAACACAAGGGGCCTCAGTCACATCCCGCCCACTAGATCCCAGATGCGTTTTGTGGAGTGAAGAACTCGTGGGTTCAGCGTTTAGGCGTTAGTAAACCAAACATCGTGACATCTGGTAAATTAAAAGAAAACGGATGAATGAAACGATGAAAGACCACGTAGGGCGTTAGATAAACCAGTAAACAGACCCGTACAGCATTAGATAACCAGGCCAGTATGGCGCTAGGTAAACCAGTACTGCGGGGAGACCTTGATGGTGCCGAGGTCCATGGGCTGCGTGACGATGCGGTGGTAGTCGTGGAGGCCGAGGGCGTCCACGTCCACGGGCGTGTAGAAGGGCCAGGCGTAGGCGGCGTGGCGGCGGGACATCAGCTCCTTCAGCAGCTCGCCGCAGCACCGCAGCGGCGACGGCAGCCGGGCCCGCCGCCCCCCCGCCGTCCAGTCCGGGACCTCCCTGCTGGGCGGCCTGATGGGCCTCTTGGCCCCGCCCCCGCGCCCCGGCGGGGTTCCGCCGCCGCAGCCCGGGGCCGTCGTCGAGGTCGGAGGGGACGCCGTCCTCCCACGCGACGACAGGTTGCCGGGGGCGACGGTCAGGCACGGAGGGGCGACGGTCAGGCGCGGGGGGGCGACGGACAGGCGCGGGGGGGCGACGGTGGTGGTGGTGTCGGCTTTCCTCTTGACGCCCTTCCTGTCCTGGAGGGCTTTACTCTGGAGGGGGGGTTAAGAGAGGCGGCGTCTAAAGGAGAAGCTGGAGGGCAGATTCAGGAGCTCACCTCAAAGGGTGAAAAAGCGACGCTACTCACCGCGGACTGAGCGTGTTTGGTCAGCGCGGCCGGCGGGAGGGGGCGGGGTGTGGCCGGCGGGAGGGGGCGGGGCGTGGCCGGCGGGAGGGGGCGGGGCACAGAGCCCGGCGGGATCACGGTCAGCGTCTGCTGGACGACCACCTCAGACTCCGGGACGCGGCGCTTCAGGGCTCCTGCGGGCAGAGGGGACAGGCTGGGGCTCAGGGCCCCTGGGGTACCTACCGCCAGGCTCTTAACACGTGCATGAGCGAATGGTGTCAGGCCTACTGGTTAGAAGAGCACTGTATACATGCAGAACCTTTACCCTTCCTCACTATACTAAGGTCCGCTGGTTCTACTAGCCATCGATCTGGGGTTCCAACTATCCAGCTGTCTTGGTTCTACCCGTCGTGATTCTACCCGTCGTGGTTCTACCCGTCGTGGTTCTACCCGTCGTGATTCTACCCGTCGTGGTTCTACCCGTCGTGGTTCTACCCGTCGTGGTTCTACCCGTCGTGGTTCTACTACTCTACCCGTCGTGGTTCTACCCGTCGTGGTTCTACCCGTCGTGGTTCTACCCGTCGTGGTTCTACCCGTCGTGGTTCTAGGTGTGGGGTCCCACCTGTGCTGCTCCTCTTCCTTGCTCTACCAGGAGGTCTACCAGGAGTTCTACCGGAGCCCTGCTTCTTCTCCTTCTCCACCTCTACCTCCTCTTCATGGGGCATCAGGGCCAGTTTCTCGATGAAGACCTTCTCCAGGGTCTGGGCCATCACCACAATGTCATCTCCGGGCTAGGCAGAACACAACCGTCAGGTAGCCATGGATACCGCCACCACTAGACCTAGAGACGGCCCAGGCCTATACACCACCTCCTCAGTTACTGAGGTATAATTCTGTGGTCATGGCACTTTGACCGCATGAACCTGTTTGGGAGTCCCTGCGCGGGGATGAGCTTCGGCCCGGCACAGTGAGGGGGTACCTTGTTGTACATGTAGCAGTTGTTGAACACAGCGTTGAAGTCCTGCACACACTCCATGGTGTTCCAGTAGTACTGGTTCTGCAGCCGCTGCCTGATGGTGCGCAGGTCCATGGGGCTGCTGATGATGGTGTAGTAATCCTGCCACGCACCGGAGCAGACGGAAACAATCAACAGACCTTGCAGCCAGGGCCGGTGGGGGGGGGGGGGGTGACTCACAGGGAGGTTGTCGGGCGGCGTCGACGGGCTCGCAGAAGGGCCAGGGTACTAGGATGGGGGTGACTCACGGGGAGGTTGAGTGCGGCGGCGTCGACGGGCTCGCAGAAGGGCCATGAGAACTGGTGCCGGCAGAGGGTCCGTAGGACCACCCGCTCCAGATACTGCAGCTCGCCGCTGCCGGGGCCCGGGCCCCGGGGGTGCTGCACCGCGGGGGGCGGGGGGTTCCTAGGGGGCGGCTTCACGCTGGACATGCCGGAGAGCAGCTCTCTCCAGCCAGACAGCTACGACGATCACTCTGTGCACACAACGTCCGAAGTAGTCAGCAATAACCCTGGGGTCATTGTTTGTGGTGTAGGCCTCCATTCAAACATTATAGCGACTAAAACCGTCAATGAAAGCACTGATGGCAATGCCGCACTACTACAGCGGATGACTACTTCGTGTCATCCGCTGCACGCTTGGGAGGATGCCGGGAGCGTCTGCGTGCTGACAGAGGAACGGAAAATGGACGCGTCGAGATTAAAGTCGATATGATGTTTCAACTTTCATCTCGACATTTTCGAGTTTAAAGTCGAAACGTCGACATTAAGTCGACATGACATTTCAACCTTATTCTCGACATTTCGAGTTTAAATGTCTACTGTGACTTTAAAGTCGATACGTGTCGATTTTAATCTCGTCACGGCAAAAATATTTTTTTCTTCACGTGTGGCCCTAATACTCTGTCGTTGCGGAGCCCTCCAAGGTAACGTTGAAAATTACGGTAGGCTACAACTCATTTAGCCCTCGAGATAACAACTCTTCTATAAAATATCCACAGACAGAGACCGAAAAGCAGTCGCTACTTAAACATGAGATACTTGTGTAAAATGTACTTCAGAGGGGTGGTTTAAGGCTAATAAGGTGTTTAAACCTGTTTTACCTTCTTTTTTTTAAGTTGGAAGTAGTCACTTAACCTTCAACTTGTTAGCCGCTAGCGTTAGCTCGTGTTTAGCATGCGAACAACCGATCAGAAGAGAACCCGCGGTGATAGTCATGGCTTGATAAGCTCATGATAAACTCCGGTTAAAGAGTTCGGGATGTTTCTACGGCAACTCTGGGGATTGAACCACGCAACGCCGTCAGTTACCTCGTCTCCCGCCGAGGCGGATTGGCTGCCGCGTTGACAGCTGAGAGCGGATTGGTGGAAGCTCCACGTGCACACCGGTCCTGTAGCCTAGCATGTGAAGCCAACAACGCACTTCAAACTGTCAAACTTGTTTTTACTAATGCGCACAAAGCCAATAAGGAACGATTTTTTTTAACCAGACGTCTCGTTTCGAAGTATTAAAGTGTCCTAAACATCTTATCTCAGAATCGACATGCATAAATTATATTTATAATAAAACCACAATTTATCCAAGACCAGTTAAATATGGTCCAAGATTAATTGAATAGGCTAATTCAGTTTTACCATCACATCTGCCCCAAATTATAAACCCCGAAAATAACCACCCAGCCGGTAGGCCTACTGCCACTAGAGCTGCTCTGCACGTTAGAAGACAATCCGTGTGTCTACTCTACACGGTAGTTAGGACAATCCGTGTGTCCTTACGTTAGGACAGACTCTACACGTTAGAATGACAGACTGTAGGTATAGGCCTACACTTTAGCACAGCCTGCATATCTACACATTACAAGGACAGACCAGAACACTGGTAGGAACCTGCTGGACGTCCCTCGGTAGGACCCCGAGACGCTCCTCCATGCCGGTCTACCTCCTGCGGTGATCCGATGCACCTGGTGACGTCCATGCGGCCTTCCTGTCGCCGCGGGCCGTTTTAAGTTCACAGGAAGTTGCAACATATCCAGTGTTCTCCCCAACAACTGCGGAAGCTCCACTGACCTCCCAACAGTGGATATGTGAACTTCTATTTTAAATGTCTTGACCAAAATGTATGACAGAAAGACCAGCGTTTCAGTCGGCTCTCGCATGACATTGGCTGCACGATATCACCGAATAATAAACACAACCAAGTAATTTCAGTTAACGCAATCAAATCAATTAAAGGAGCCTAGAACCGGTGCGATTGTTGCACCAGATAACCAAACTGCGATATGATTAAAGGGAGGAAAACACATCCAAGCAGGACTCTTCCACCAGGTAGGTTCACTTCTGAAAACCTTTTGTAAGGACTTTGCTGCAGATTTGATGCGTTAAACGGGCTGCTTTAGTCGTTTAGTTGCTTTTGAACCTTTGAGCCACGTGGGGGGGGGGGCGAGGACCGGCGTACTTCCTGTGGACCATATCCGTCGTTCATTGATGTGATGGTGGTGAGGGCACATAGCGGGAGTCCCTTGCTACCCCGGGACTGGTGGTGACACAAAAACACGAATGAACTGCTCGGCTTTACCTCAAACTGATTAAAGATGCGGACATTGAAGTTAAAATCAATAAGTGTTTGGTGAAAAAATGCCCTAAATCTAAATGTAAATGTGAAAAAAGATCTTCCCCAAAATAACCAGTAGAGGGCGCCAGTACGCAGACTCACCGCCTCCAGGGGAGGAGACGCGCTGAGCTTGTTATTGTCATAAGATTTCAAACAGGATATTGTATAGTATCGCAATTTCAACCCTTTTCTTATTTTATGCATTTTTATAACATAAACACGCACACGAAAACGCACATAATAATTTTTTTTAAATTTGTTAGTAAGCTAAAAAAAGTTTTAAATGTGTTTAAAAGAGGTCGGTGTGATTTAAATGATTTCTCTCTCTCTCTCAAACAGACGAGGCGCATACATATGTATGAGACGTCAGATAATCACAAGCCCTCTCAGCGTTTCCATGTCAACCTGTCTCGTAAAGACGAAGCATCCACCTTCCTCTCTGCTGTCACCGCGTCTCCGCTCGTCTCAGCCAATCACAGAGCTCCTCGCTGTGTTCCCCGCCAGGCGCCCTCAGTGATGTCACTTGTTGTTGTTTTTGTTTGTTTGCTCAGTTGTTTGTGTTTTTGTGTTGAGGGAGGTGACGCTGCTGCTCCACATGTCGTATGAGATACATTTCACAACGCACATTAGCAGACACACACACACACACACACAACACACACACACACACACACACACACACACACACACACACACACACACACACACACACACCTAACCCTAACACACACACGAAATGACATAACTGAAATAACTACCTCATTATAATATGTATGCATGTATTGTGTGAATCAATCAATTATACAACTTTAAGACCCGTCTTTGACTTCGATTGTTTACATGTGTAGTCGAAGTGTAGAAATATTATAATAGATCTGTGAAAAGTCCAGTCTCTCTCTCTCTCTCTCTCTCTCTCTCTCTCTCTCTCTCTCTCTCTCTCTCTCTCTCTCTCTCTCTCTCTCTGTCTCCCCCCCTCCTAAGCCCCACCCCCTTAAGAATCGAGTTAGTGGAGTCAGCGGAGGAGATGAGTGTTTAAAGTTTGTTTTCTGGGTTCCTGTGGATAATAAGCCTCCGTGTCGCTGCACCGCGGGATGACAGAGACGAGCAGGGATCGCTTTCTACTTCGAGACTACAACTACACGTTGAACTACACGTTGGACCAAGTCTACTCGGAGGTTTCCTAAAGACTCCTTATGGTATGTCTCCTTATCTCAGCGATATGCTGTAGGCTAGTATGTTCGGAGCATGCATACAGTGGGTAATCTGCGCTCCGGAGATGTGGACATTATCTTTATTGGAATAAGTTGCATGCTCTTTGAAGCCGTCCTAACGCGTGACTGTGTCGAGTATCTGTGTGTATCTGCTGTACAGTATTGTGGGTCCGTCTGCATTCGGGGAACACAGCTATTGTGTTTCTGCTTTCCAACGCAAACACACAGCGCGTCTCTGAAGACACACAACGGGGTCTGAGGACACCCAGCTCGTCTCTGGGGAGGACACAACGGGGTCTGAGGACACACGGCCCGGGTCGATGGGGACTATTGGTGATCCATAGGGTTACCGCGGCAGCCTTTTCAATGCTGGTGATAACAATGTGTATGCTCTCCATAACTGGGAACTGTGGTCATCTTCCTCACTATGGACGAAACATGTTGAAATATCAATCTATATGTTTTCAAATATTCCCGACATGTATATAATATACAATACACAATTTGTATTGATATATTTTGTTAGAATTTAATAGCTTGGGTCGTAGTCATTAAATATAAAAAAAACTGAAAAAATAAAACAAATAGTAGATATCACGCAAACCAAACGTGCATATTAATCAGTGTGCACTCTTTCTCCCCTGTTGAGCTCACCTTAACGGACGCGGTTGATGCCCATCCGTTATTTGCCATCTGTCGTGAAGGTGGTTGGCTTTGTATTTTATGACCGGCCCTAAATATTTAGAGTAGTGTTGAGTGCTTTATTTAAGCACACAAGCATGGTGTGGACCAGGATCCGAGGGATGCAAACACGCCGATCATAAATGTAATATCATTCAAAAGCACTGCATCAATTCAGTCCATTTGTTTATCTGCCGATTTTTATCCAAATGGAGTAAGATCCTTCCGGAATTAGACTGAAAAATTATAATGTTTCAAAATACTATAATGGTATAAATATATAATAATATAATAGTTTCAAAATACTATAATATTATTTTGAAACAGTATTTGTAAATAATACTATAATAATAGTCTTATTATATAACCTAACCTTACCTACTTCTGTCGGTTGAATAATAAATTAAAAAGTCAACATGATTAAGCTAAATTTTTATTCTATATCTGTAAAGTTGACTAATGCAGCGCTCCACGTGTTCAGTGAACTCGGAGGTCAAACTCCCTCAACATCCCCGCTGTCGCGTCGGAGCATTGAGCGGTACGGCGACATTATGCTGCCATAAATAGATGATTGGCTTTGTCACAACAGATGAACGTCATTACGGCGTGAAACGAACTGTGAAATACAGAATTATAGCGAGAAGGTCCAGCTGCTCCGACTACAAAGTTCTGAGAACCGGTTGAGTTCTTTCTGCTTGCTTATCAAAGTTTTGTATTTTGAAGATCCCAAAACTATCACACTTTGAAATATTGCTCTCAGGAGAAAACTGTCTTTCGCTCCTTGCTCAAGCATGCCTACAGGTAGGCTTCGGACAGGGGGGCTTGAACCCGCGGCTTTGTTCCCGTGCAGGGCAGTAGAAGGTGTGACAGCGTGGCCTTTCCTTCAGCCTCTTTTACAATTCGGGGCTGTCATCAGAGATTTCTTAAATACAAATGAAGGCTGTAGCGGGGTCCCTGCTGAGAAGGTCAGGGTGTGTGTGTGTGTGTGGGGGGGGGGGCAGCAGTCAGGGGTGGTGGTCCCTGCACTGTGAGCCAAAGTCATTTCATTTCAGTGAAATAAGGAAGGAAGGAAAAAATCAGGAATAAAGAAGCAGGGAGTTCAGAGGCGCTTCGGGGCGGGAGGGGGGGGGGGCCTGTGTCATGTGGTCCGGGGCCCTTTGAAGGGCCGGTTTCTTTTCCCCTCGCTCGCGGTCTTGACCCCCACTCCACCCGGTGACCCCTCCCCCCTCCCCTGGGACGGGGGAGGGGGGGTTACCTTTAACTCCTGGGTGTCATGCCATACTGCTGATGCAGAGCTCTGACAGCGTGACCGGCCCGGGGGGGGGGGGGGGGGTGCAAATCAAACAGGGGGCGGGGCCAGGTGGAAGTGTAATATTTATCGAGGTTCCTCCAAATGACTTCCCACTGCCTGCAGCTGCCAGACTCAATGGGGCTGTTGTCCTCAGGCTGGATAACCCCGACGCACATCTCACCTCCCTCCTGCTCCTCCTCACAGAGGATCACCCCCTGCTCTCTGTCTCTCTCTCTCTCTCTCTCTCTCTCTCTCTCTCTCTCTGTCTCTCTCTGTCTCTCTCTGTCTCTCTCTGTCTCTCTCTTCTCTGTCTCTCTCTGTCTCTGTCTCTGTGTCTCTCTCTCTCTGTCTCTCTCTGTCTCTCTCTTTCCCCCTCCCTCCCTCACTTCTCATGCAGGCTATCTCTCCTTCCCAGTTAGACTGTCTCTCCTCTATAGAAAGCAGAGTGAGGCCGTCTCCCCCTCCAGTTAGACTTTCTCTTGTCTGCAGAAAGCCCCGTGAGACTGTCTCTCCTCCACCGTGAGACCGTCTCTCCTCCACCGTGAGACTGTCTCTCCTCCACCGTGAGACGGTCTCTCCTCCACGGTGAGACCGTCTCTCCTCCCCAGTCAGCGTCCTGGCCCGTGGTGAATGAGTGTGGTCCGGCCAGCGTTCTCGGAGGTTATAGCTTGGCTTCCTTCAGAGTGTTGCTGAGGAATGTTTGGTGAAACTTCATGACGGTTCAATAGCTTATTCCATCTCCTCCCCCCTCCCACTCAGAGGAACCCTCATGTCCTCGCCAGACCCACGACACCATAGATGGCCTACGAAGACAATCAAAACAATGCATACATACCGTTAATGAAGCCTCCTTTGGACCCCGGCGCATGGCGGATAGCAGAGACCAGATGCTGGCAGTGTGTTTGTGTGCGGGTCTGGGTGTTGCCAACGTGCACTTTGACCCCTAACTGTTCCTCATAGGATACCATCGGGATTGTTCAACCCACACCCTGTTTTCCGAGCGGGTATTCTGAGTGACGATTGAGGAGGACAACAATTGTTGAAATCGGTCCAGAATGGAGCGAGTTCTTCAGCTGCTGCATGCTGGGACCCTTCTGGGCAACAGCAGCCATCGCATTCTGTCATAGTGCTGTTTCTGCCACTGACCTGCGAGGTTGGTCTGAGGACTTTATGGAGAGGATCCACACAGAGAAACAGTGGCGTGATCCAGTCTGTTTGTGGTGTCTGACCAACTCTCGCTCAGGGAGAAGTCTCGCGCTGGATGTCAGAGTTGTGATGTGCAGGAACAGAACGGTGGGAACGTGAGTTGGAGAGAGCTCTCTCCCTCTCACTCAGCTCTCTCCCTCTCACTCAGCTCTCTCCCTCTCACTCAGCTCTCTCCCTCTCACTCAGCTCTCTCACTCTCACTCAGCTCTCTCACTCAGCTCTCCCTCTCACTCAGCTCTCTCCCTCTCACTCAGCTCTCTCCCTCTCACTCAGCTCTCTCACTCTCACTCAGCTCTCTCACTCAGCTCTCCCTCTCACTCAGCTCTCTCCCTCTCACTCAGCTCTCCCTCTCACTCAGCTCTCTCCCTCTCACTCAGCTCTCCCTCTCACTCAGCTCTCTCCCTCTCACTCAGCTCTCCCTCTCACTCAGCTCTCTCCCTCTCACTCAGCTCTCCCTCTCACTCAGCTCTCCCTCTCACTCAGCTCTCTCCCTCTCACTCAGCTCTCCCTCTCACTCAGCTCTCTCTCTCACTCAGCTCTCTCCCTCTCACTCAGCTCTCTCCCTATCACTCAGCTCTCCCTCTCACTCAGCTCTCTCCCTCTCACTCAGCTCTCTCACTCAGCTCTCTCCCTCTCACTCAGCTCTCCCTCTCACTCAGCTCTCTCCCTCTCACTCAGCTCTCTCTCTGACTCAGCTCTCACCCTCTCACTCAGCTCTCCCTCTCACTCAGCTCTCTCTCTGACTCAGCTCTCTCCCTCTCACTCAGCTCTCTCCCTCTCACTCAGCTCTCTCCCTCTCACTCAGCTCTCTCCCTCTCACTCAGCTCTCTCCCTCTCACTCAGCTCTCTCCCTCTCACTCAGCTCTCCCTCTCACTCAGCTCTCCCTCTCACTCAGCTCTCTCTCTGACTCAGCTCTCTCCCTCTCACTCAGCTCCCTCTCACTCAGCTCTCCCTCTCACTCAGCTCTCTCACTCAGCTCTCTCTGACTCAGCTCTCTCCCTCTCACTCAGCTCTCTCCCTCTCACTCAGCTCTCTCCCTCTCACTCAGCTCTCCCTCTCACTCAGCTCTCTCTCTGACTCAGCTCTCTCCCTCTCACTCAGCTCTCCCTCTCACTCAGCTCTCCCTCTCACTCAGCTCTCTCACTCAGCTCTCCCTCTCACTCAGCTCTCTCCCTCTCACTCAGCTCTCTCCCTCTCACTCAGCTCTCACTCTCACTCAGCTCTCTCCCTCTCACTCAGCTCTCTCCCTCTCACTCAGCTCTCTCCCTCTCACTCAGCTCTCTCTCTCTCACTCAGCTCTCTCACTCTCACTCAGCTGTCTCACTCTCACTCAGCTCTCTCCCTCTCACTCAGCTCTCTCCCTCTCACTCAGCTCTCTCACTCTCACTCAGCTCTCTCCCTCTCACTCAGCTCTCTCACTCAGCTCTCTCCCTCTCACTCAGCTCTCCCTCTCACTCAGCTCTCTCTCTCTCACTCAGCTCTCTCCCTCTCACTCAGCTCTCTCCCACTCACTCAGCTCTCTCCCTCTCACTCAGCTCTCTCTCACTCAGCTCTCTCCCTCTCACTCAGCTCTCTCCCTCTCACTCAGCTCTCTCCCACTCACTCAGCTCTCCCACTCACTCAGCTCTCCCTCTCACTCAGCTCTCTCCCTCTCACTCAGCTCTCTCCCTCTCACTCCTTTGACGCCACGTGTCTGAGCTCACTAAGTTTCTTCAGATGGACGCCTCCGGTGAAGGCCTCACTAGTAACTTGTGTGTGAGTCTTCTGCCAAACACTGGCATTAAACCTCGTCGCTGCCATCATCCCCATGCCCGTTTGAGCCAATCTAGAACAAACATGTCCTTGTGGTTGAATGTGTGTGTTTGTTTACTCCTGGTAACCCTGGTAGCCGAGCACAGTCACATACACATCCTGTGGTTTCCATTAGGACACACGGGGGGGGGGGGGGGCTGCAGTCTAATGTTATTATTTAGAAAATCACAAATTGTTCAAGTCTTCTAAAATGTACCCCCACAGTCGCTCTCCCCCCAGCTGCGTCTCAGAGGAGCCCCATCTCCTCCCAGACGGGGGTGTTGGTGCTCGGGGCTGTAGTTAATGTGGGTCTGGTTGTGCTGCTGGTGGCCTCGGAGTTCAGCTGAGGGGAGTTTAGTGGAGCCCCCCCCCCCCCCCCTCCTCCCGCTCAATTAGAGGGGGCTTAATAAACCACAGCAGCTCCTGAGGTAACCCCCCCAGCCGCCCGCCCTCTCTCTGGTGTCGAGTTAAACTCCCTCTCAGCGGGGGGGGGGAGGGGGGCATTAACCAGGCAGTTCGTATTAACCTAGCTTGACTTCTGATTAGCCCTAACAGATGAATCGCCTGAACGACCCGTAGAGTCCAGACCGGTATGATCCAGATCCACCTGGTCCAGACCGGTATGATCCAGATCCACCTGGTCCAGACCGGTATGATCCGGATCCACCTGGTCCAGACCGGTATGATCCAGATCCACCTGGTCCAGACCGGTATGATCCAGATCCACCTGGTCCAGACCGGTATGATCCGGATCCACCTGGTCCAGACCGGTATGATCCAGATCCACCTGGTCCAGACCAGTATGATCCAGATCCATGGGGTCTAGACCAGGGGTCACCAACCTTTTTGAACCTGAGAGCTACTTCAAGGGCACCCAGTTTGATCCACTCTTCTCAGTCTGCCTTTAGTTATATTTTATATGAATGATTAATGGTACTCCTCTATGTGAAGGCACTGATCATGTTCATTCAACAATGACTTAATAAAGGTGGGAGACTTGTTCCAGAACGAGTAGTGCTGTGTTTAGAACCGGCCTGCGGGCGCCTCACGTGGTCCTTGCGGGCACCCTGTGTTGGTGACCCCTGGTCTAGAGGCTCATGGTGCACGACCTGTCAGTGGGGGGGGGTTGTTGTAAACGATGTCTAACCCTGACGGTGTCCTCCTCCTCTTCCCCGCCGGTTCCCCAGCTGCAGACCGGAGCCGCCTGTCTGTAGAGCGCTTCGAGAACCACCGGAGGAAGGACGCGACCTCTGACCCCTCCTCATCCAACCCTGGGCACCATGACGACCGGGACCCCCAGCCTCCTGCTGCTGCTGCTCGCTGCGTCCCACCTGGCCCACGCAGGTACCCCCCTCACCCCCCTCACTCCCCTCTCTGCTAGGACCGCGTGCGACGTGCGTGCGTGCGTGCGTGCGTGCCTGCGTGCCTGCGTGCGTGCGTGCGTGCGTGCGTGCGCGTGTGTGTGTGTGTGTGTGTGTGTGTGTGTGTGTGTGTTCCACACAACAATAGTACATGTTATGAATAGCGGGCGTGTATTCTGCAGAGGAAGGGTTGTGAATGCAGCCCAGGGCCGTGAACCGATCCCTCTCCACGCTGCTGTCGGCTTCTCTGTTGGGCAATCCCATATTTCCACACACCCTGGGGTTTTCCGTGCCTTCCCTCAGCATGTCTTTCTAGATAGCACTTGTCCAAACGGTGAGTAATGAAATTTTGCGAGCATAGAAAGTGAGTGTATTTGCTGTGATGACAAAGTGATGACAAATGTGGTGTCCCGGCGAAGCCGCAGTGCAGGCGTGTACAGGTACGGCCCCGCGCTCCCTGACTCACGGGGGTTGAACCACAGAGTGCCCGGGGAGGGGGGCCGTCTCAAGGGGTCCGCATGGGTCAGGGGGTAGCGCGGGTCGGCTGGTGACCGGACGGTTGCTAGTTCCATCCCCAGTGTGGAGGTGTCCCTGAGCGAGACGCCTCGTCCTGACCGCTCCTGACCAGCTGGCTGTCGCCCTGGGGGCTGACTCCGCCAGCGGTGCGTGTGAGGCCATATCGTCAAGCGCTTTGAGTGGCCACTGGTTAGAAGAGCGCTTAATAAATGCAATCCATTTCCCATCCGGGCCGGCCTGGGGCCGATCACCCAGAGACGGGGCTCCGTGGAGCCTGTATCTGTCCCAGTCACCCTGCTCCTTGGTTCACCGTGAGCGGGGGGTGGGGGGTCAGGGTGGGGGGTCTGCCAGCCCAGGGCGTCCATGTTTCCTCCTCTCACGGCGTAATGCTGATTGCAGCTCTTGGCAGCGAGCGCTGGGACGTTTGGAACAAAGCTGCTTCCCCGTCCAGCGGAGCGCCAACGACCCTCGGGGGGGCAGGGCTCGGACGTCAGAGGAACAATAGTGGTGGGGCTGGCATCGGGGCTGGACCCACGCAGCTCCCCCGACAAAGACAGGATCCCAGGCAGAATGCGGAGACGTCAGCGGGCGGGCGGGTCCGGCGGGGGGCCTGGCCGTCCCCTCCGGAGACGCCGTGTGCACGACTGTCAGCCGCTGACAGAGAGGGGACGAGTTTATGCTTCAGTTCTTGAAACTCAGCCTGGCTACGTTTAATATTTATGTCTTCATTTATGAGTTACCAGCCGACTAGAATGTTACTGCCTCCTCTCCTTTCCTCCTCCTGCTGTGTGTGTGTGTGTGTGTGTGTGTGTGTGTGTGTGTGTGTGTGTGTGTGTGTGTGTGTGTGTGTGTGTGTGTGTGTGTGTGTGTGTGTGTGTGTGTGTGTGTGTGTGTGTGTGTGTCTCCTGCCCCTCCTCTCTCCTGTGTGTCACCTCTTCTCCTCTGCCCTGTGTCTCCCCCTCTCTCTCTGTGTGTCTTCTCCTCCTCCTCCTCCTCCTCTGTGTGTGTCTCCTGCTCTTCCTCCTCCTCCTCCTCCTCTGTGTGTGTCTCCTGCTCTTCCTCCTCCTCCTCCTCCTCCTCTGTGTGTGTCTCCTCCTCCTCCTCCTCCTTCTCCACTTCCTCCTCCTCCTCCTCCTCCTCCTCCTCCTCCTCCTCTGTGTGTGCCTCCTCCTCCTTCTCCTCCTCCTCCTCCTCCTCCTCTGTGTGTGTCTCCTCCTCCTCCTCCTCCTACTCCACATCCCCTCCTCCTCCTTCTCCCCTCCTCCTCCTCCTCCTCCTCCTCTGTGTGCCTCCTCCTCCTTCTCCTCCTCCTTCTCCTCCTCCTCTGTGTGTGTCTCCTGCTCTTCCTCCTCTTCCTCCTCCTCCTCTGTGTGTGCCTCCTCCTCCTTCTCCTCCTCCTCCTCCTCCTCCTTCTCCTCTTCCTCCTCCTCCTCCTCCTCCTCCTCCTCCTCCTCCTCCTCCTGCCCTGTGTCTCTCACACGTCCCGGGGCATCTGTGTAAACAATCCCATCTGTGCTCGTCGTCGTCAGGAGATCTTACGTAATGTTTAGACTCTTCTGGTCTCCGCGCCTTGGGCTCAGGGTCAGAGTCCCCCATAACTCTCCCCGCCAGACTGAGAGCACCTTGCACCCCCACCCCCCGCTCCCCCCCTCCCCATGGCCCTCCTACCCCTGGATCGGCTCCCTGCTCGGCCAGAAGCTTGACTTTCCGCGGGCTGCGCTGCAGGGCCCATTATTTTGCAGACGTCAGGTTTCAGTGAAATAAAGTCATGCAGGAGCGCTGCCAGATATTAATTTCAAGCCGTTGCCAAAATCAGCACCAGGCAGGAAGCTGGCTCCACCGGAGGGTCGCGGCGGGCGGGCGCTGCACGCCGGAACACGTGTCCACGCCTCTGGTTAACCTCCCAGCCTCCTCTTCTGCTGTGGTTAACCTCCCAGCCTCCTCTTCTTCTGTGGTTAACCTCCAACCTCTTCTTCTGTGGTTAACCTCCCAGCCTCCTCTTCTTCTGTGGTTAACCTCCAACCTCTTCTTCTTCTGTGGTTAACCTCCAACCTCTTCTTCTGTGGTTAACCTCCAACCTCTTCTTCTGTGGTTAACCTCCAGGCTCTTCTTCTTCTGTGGTGAACCTCCAGGCTCTTCTTCTTCTGTGGTTAACCTCCAACCTCTTCTTCTTCTGTGGTTAACCTCCAGGCTCTTCTTCTTCTGTGGTTAACCTCCAACCTCTTCTTCTGTGGTTAACCTCACAACCTCGTCTTCTTCTGTGGTGAACCCCCAGCCTCCTCTTCTTCCGTGGTTCACCTTCTAGCGAAGGCGTAGCTTCATGATTATATCTTTGGTTTCTGAAGCCATGATTGACACACACATTCCTCTGTGTCTCTAGTTAAGTCCTAGTTGAGGGTCTTGCTTTGAGACAGTTTGAGACTGAGATAACGGGGACCTGGAGAGAGGAGGTTTATTGACATCGCATCGGTTTGGCGTGAAGGTTTAGGCAGCAGCGTTTCAAGGCCTTACTGACGTGCTCCTCCTCCTGGAGGCAGGAGGAGGAGCACGGAACGCGGCCCTCAGAGAGAGAGAGAGAGAGAGGCAGGGGGGGAGAGGGAGAGGCAGAGAGAGAGAGAGGGGCAGAGAGGGGCAGAGAGAGAGAGCTTTTTAGCATTAGTATATAGAGAGAGATTTGGATGCATGAAATTACAATTTTTTTCTGTAATTCTTACTGACATGAGCTGTATGTTGGGAGGGGGGAGAGAGAGAGAGAGGGCGGGGAGAGAGGAAGTACTCAGGGGGAACGGGGGAGAGAGGGTGAGTGGTCGGGGGGAGGAGGACTGGCAGGCGGGGGTGTAGGTTGTCGGGTCCAAACCAACACGCTCCACGGGTCAGGAGGATACAGATGTTGCCTAGCGACCAGCGGAGGAGGTCTGATACACCGCAGAGTGGGGGGGGGGGGGGGGGGGTTGACATATCTATGGGGTACCCTGGGGGTCTCTGATTAGAGAGAGAGAGAGACTATTGTAGGTTGGGTAGCTTTAATGATCTTCTCCCTGCACCATAAGAAGTCCTATATGTTCTCTAGGAGTCACGCACAGTTTGGGCTTGTGTCCAACTGTCTTTGGAAGCCATGCATCACACACACACACACACACATGAATACACATATATATCTAGATATCAGAGTAAGATAAGCCACACCCCTCCAGAGTAGGCTAAGCCCCGCCCCTCCAGAGCAGTTCCAGTAAGCGGGCGTGTAAAACCAGTGCTGCCAGAACCGCTAATACAACCCAGCTGGGCCCACTTTCCATTGTGTTGCTCCTGCCAGGAAGAGAGAGGTTAGTCATATAGGGGAGAGAGAGAGAGAGAGAGAAGAGAGAGAGAGAGAGAGAGAGAGAGAGAGAGAGAGAGAAGAGAGAGAGAGAGAGAGAGGAGAGAGGAGAGAGAGAGAGAGAGAGAGAGAGAAGAGAGAGAGGAGAGAGAGAGAGAGAGAGAGAGAGAGAGAGATTAGTTAAATGCAGGAGAGAGATGTTAGTTATATACAGGAGATAAAGAGAAGTTAATTGTGTACAGGATACAGAGAGAAGTAAGTTATACAGAGAGGAGGGAGAGAGAGGTTATTCATATAGAAGAGAGAGAGGTTAGTTATATAGAAGAGAGAGAGGTTAGTTATATAGAAGAGAGAGAGGTTACTCAGGTTAGTTATATAGAGAGGAGGGAGAGAGAGAGCGAGCTTGACTGTACATGTCCTCCAGAGAGAGCGCTGGGCTGACGTCACAGGGGACAGTACTCCGGAGTGGTTCTGGTTAAAGAGGCTCGCAGGGGGAGGCTGTGTTCTTAACAAGATGGATGCTCCCTTTGTTGACTCTTTAACTGGCAGTTTAATGCCCACCGCGGCGCGCTGAGGCAACAGCAACCAGGTGGAGGACATGGGCACAGTGGCAGCACGGCCAGGGCTCACGTTCAGACCCTCGGCATTACACAACGCATCCTCTGTGGAGGAATATGAATTCTGTTTGTTCTGTTTGATCTCTGACTCTCTGTTTGATTGTCCAAAGAATTACAGAAAACATATATGGAGTGTGTGTTTCATGTTTGAATGTAAGACCCAAGAAACATAAAGAGAGATATTAAAACCAGCCACATGATATTAAAACAAAACATACACACATTAGAAACAAAACACAAAGAAAGATACTAGAACGTAAAGATATTAAACCCCAACCTTGAGAAAGATATTAAAGCCCAACGTACAGGAAGCTATTAAAAGCAGCCGCAGGAATGTGTCGTTGAGTGTTCCTGGAGGCAGCAGACCGTCCTACACCACCTCCTCTGGGGGCCGTTCCTCCAGGGGCCCTCGCCGAGCGCCCTGCCCAGCTTAGAGCTCCGCTGACAGGCCAGGGGCCGCTGGAGGAGGGCCCCTCTGGAGGAACCACCAGGGCCTGCTCTCAGGGCAACATGGCTGCACATGAGGCACGCACACACTCTCTGTAGACGCACACGCAACACACACACTGTAGACGCACAGGCAGGCACGCACACACTCACACACACATACACACTCAATGTAGACACACACGCACGCATGCACTCACACGCACACATTTACACTTACACACACAAAACACTGACTATACAAACAGTACACACACAGACACACAAAACCCCTCACTATACACACAGTACACACACACACCCACAATACACAAACTCACACACACAATAGTCACACAATGCACACAGGTTGCATGCACAATAGACACTATACATAGACACACACAAACACACCATACACACAATGCATGCACAATACACCCGCACACAGACACTTGCAATTCACACGCAAAGTACACACGTAGTACACACTTCAAAAAGCATTTCCACGCACACACGCGTACCACACATGTGCAGCAGGGTATCGTTTGGAGGGGATTTCAAAAGCTGAGAGCCAGAAACCAGCAGCTCTCTGAGGGGTCCTGGCTGCCTCCCCTCCCCCCCTCCCTCCCTCCCTCCCCTCCCTCCTCTCTCCCTCCTCTTTCCCCCTCCCTCCCCTCCTCTCCTCCTCCTCCCTCCCCCCCTCTCTCCCCCTCCCTCCCTTCCCTGGGGAGTTCAGCATTAGCGTCATACTGTATTATTAGATGGAAGAAAGCCAGAACCAAAGAAACCATACCATAACTAACACCACACACGCACGCACGCACGCACGCACGCACGCACACACACACACAGTCTTGTTTGGATTAGACCCACACTTAGACCAGTGCTAGGTCTGGTCATCATGATCATGAAGGCAGCGTCTGATAATTCACTCCAGGGTCCATATAGAGGGGGACGGGGGGGACGAGGGGGACGGGGGGGGTCCTGAAGTGCTCCACCGTCCTGTCTGCTGGAGTCGTGTTCTCGGCCTCACGCTCTTCAGACTGACGATGGGCGGCGGTTCTCTGGAGAGGAGCTGGCTGCAGCCCGCCGTCAAGATCGCTGCTCTGTGCACACTTTCTCTCTTCACACTTTCTGTTTACAACTTCCCTGATGGCAGGCCTCCTCATCCTCCTCCTCCTCCCCCTCCTCCCCCCTCCTCCTCCTCCCCCTCCTCCCCCTCCTCCTCCTCCTCCTCCTCTTCCTCCTCTACACCCTGAGCTGGCTCCCCGTGAGGTCAAAGACGTGAACTTTCCATTTCTATGAAGGTTCTTTATTTACTTCCTGCTCTCCCGACCCCGGGCCCATGGATAAGGGAGTCATGGTGGAGGGCTGGACCTCCTCCCCTCCTCCCCCTCCCCCACCTCCTCCTCCACCCGCAGCACCCCCCGCCCCCCCAACACAAACACCGGCGGCCATGTTGTTCTGCCCCCTGGATGGCTGCCCCGTCCCTCCCTGGGAAACCCGGCCGGGACTTTGTGTAATCCGCTTCATATGGAAGGAGAGCGCGGGCTTAGCTGTGCCCGGACACGCTAACCCCACCCTGGGCTGGTGGAATGTGTACATCGAGGCTCCCGCCCCCCGCGGAGGTCTGTAGGGTGCGAGCGCCGGCCGGCTCCCGGTCCCGGGGAGGCTGAGGGGGGCACGGGGGGCAGAGGAGGGCAGATAGAGAACGGTCGGGGTCACGAGAGAAACAAGGGGGGGTGGTTAACGAATCTGAGACTGGTAATGGGTTCAGATCGAAGCCAATAGGTCCAGTCGGTTGAACTCATCGGTGGATCAGGCTCACAACAAGAGGAGTCAAAGCCCTCCTTCTTGGCCTGGACTCTTTCTTCCCGAGGAACCCGGTGGATGTGAAGTGGTCAACACACTCCCTCAGACCCCAACGGTTGGACTCTGTTCGGCCGGTCGGATACGAGCAGCCACTGGGCGACCGTCTGGGTAAACAGCGCGGGGGTTTCCCAGAAGGCCGTGGGGCACTGGGGGGGGCACAGGGGGAGGGGGGGAACTCTGGACGCTGTGTTTGTTTATCTTCGGAAAAGGCTCGCTGGGAATATCAGATCTGTCCCTAACTGGCACAGGGATTGACATCACTTCCTGTGGCCGAACCTTGGCAAGCTGCCCAGCGGGGAAGGCAGCACAGTGGACCTTCTGAGGGCCACCGCGGGCCCCTGGCCCCCAGTGGACCTTCTGAAGGCCACCGCGGGCCCCTGGCCGCGCTCCAGGGGCCCCTGGCCTCGCTCCAGTGAGCTCAAAGCCGCCTCCTCCGGGTCGATCCTCTGAGCAGATGGTCCACCTGCGTTACGAATTAGACCACCTTAAACGAGCCCATTCAGAACCATTAAAGCGCTCTCAGGAGTCCGGTGCACATGGGACGCGCGTTCTGTCTGCTTGGTTTGTTTTCTATGCCGAGCTCCTCAAGTCGATTGCATAAGTCTGACTCTTCATCACAGATCCCGTCTCAAGGGTTTCACAGGCCTGCCTTATACCTAGAAACACCTAACCCTAACCCTGACCCTAACTCTACCAGCCCGGCCCCTAAGAGGGGAGAGAACCAAGAGGAGGAGCACAGAGGAGAAGGAACAGAGGAGGAGCAGAGAGGAGGAGGAACAGAGGAGGAGGAACAGAGAGGAAGAGGAGCACAGAGGAAGAGGAGCACAGAGGAGGAGGAACAGAGGA
>NC_079423.1:17938084-17956542 GCF_026213295.1 Gadus chalcogrammus | reverse complement strand
TCTGTCTGTCTGTCTGTCTGTCTGTCTGTCTGTCTGTCTGTCTGTCTGTCTGTCTGTCTGTCTGTCTGTCTGTCTGTCTGTCTGTCTGTCTGTCTGTCTGTCTGTCTCCTGTCTGAGTCCTGTCTGTCTGTCTGTCTGTCGGTCTGTCGGTCTGTCTGTCTCCTGTCTGAGTCCTGTCTGTCTGCCTGCTGTCTGTCTGTCTGTCTGTCTGTCTCCTGTCTGCCTGCCTGTCTGTCTGTCTGTCTGTCTGTCTGTCTGTCTGTCTGTCTGTCTGTCTGTCTGTCTGTCTGTCTGTCTGTCGGTCTGTCGGTCTGTCTGTCTCCTGTCTGAGTCCTGTCTGTCTGCCTGCTGTCTGTCTGTCTGTCTGTCTGTCTGTCTGTCTCCTGTCTGAGTCCTGTCTGTCTGCCTGCTGTCTGTCCTTCCAGAAGTGGTGGACCACATGGACAGCGTCCTCCCTCCAGAGCTCGCCATCTTCCTGGACCTGGGGGGGGCGGGGGAGGCGGACCGCCGCCCCGCCCCCCCCTTCCTGCCCCCGCCCTTCCACCCCCACTGGGAGGAGGGGGGGGGGGCCCAGGAGCAGCAGGGGGCCCTGAGCGCCGGGTTGGAGGTCCGCTGTGAGGAGCGCAGGATGGTGGTCAGCCTGGACCGGGAGAGCCTGCAGGTGGGCCGCACGCACGCGCACATGCACGCACGCACGCACACACGCACACACACACGCACGCACGCACACACGCACACACGCACGCGCACACG
Organism: Gadus chalcogrammus; assembly: GCF_026213295.1. Lineage (NCBI taxonomy): Eukaryota > Metazoa > Chordata > Actinopteri > Gadiformes > Gadidae > Gadus > Gadus chalcogrammus. Next base: position 17,955,789 of record NC_079423.1, on the reverse strand, counting down.
CACGCACACACGCACGCATATACACACGCACAAACACTCGCACGCACGCACGCACGCACGCACACACACTCGCACGCACACGCACGCACGCACGCGCACACACACGCACACACGCACACGCACGCACGCACACACGCACACACACGCACACACGCACGCACACACACACGCACACACACACGCACACACACACACACACGCACGCACACACACACACACACACACACACACGCACACGCACGCATATACACACGCACACACGCATATACCCATGCACGCACACACGCACGCACACACACACACACACACACCCACGCACGCATATACACACGCACACACACACACACACACACACACACACACACCCACGCACGCATATACACACGCACAAACACTCGCACGCACGCACATACACGCACGCACACACGCACGCACGCACACACGCACGCATATACACACGCACACACGCACGCCGGACGCACGCACGCACACACGCACGCACACACACTCGCACGCACGCATATACCCATGCACACACACACGCACGCCGGACGCACGCACGCACATACACGCACACACGCACGCACACACGCACGCATATACACACGCACGCCGGACGCACGCACGCACGCACATACACGCACACACACACGCACGCACACACGCACGCATACACGGTCACACGCGCGCACGCACACACACACCAGGACACAGACGGACACACACACACCTGGAAACACACAAAAACACACCAGGACACAGACGCACACACACACCAGAACATATGAACGGACACACACAAACCAGAACACACAAACACACACCAGAACACACACACACACCAGAACACCCACACACACACACACACACTATGTTCACAGAAAACTGTTTTAATAAGCAGGCCCTTCATCCTGGAGAAAAGAATCATTAAAGAACCGGCTCTCCACCTTAACGCAGAGAACCCGCTCTCCACCTTAACGCAGAGAACCGGCTCTCCACCTTAACGCAGAGAACCCTCTCTCCACCTTAACGTAGAGAACCCGCTCTCCACCTTAACGTAGAGAACCCGCTCTCCACCTTAACGCAGAGAACCCGCTCTCCACCTTAACGTAGAGAACCGGCTCTCCACCTTAACGTAGAGAACCCGCTCTCCACCTTAACGCAAAGAACCGGCTCTCCACCTTAACGCAGAGAACCCTCTCTCCACCTTAACGTAGAGAACCCTCTCTCCACCTTAACGTAGAGAACCCGCTCTCCACCTTAACGCAGAGAACCCGCTCTCCACCTTAACGTAGAGAACCGGCTCTCCACCTTAACGTAGAGAACCCGCTCTCCACCTTAACGCAGAGAACCGGCTCTCCACCTTAACGCAGAGAACCCTCTCTCCACCTTAACGTAGAGAACCCTCTCTCCACCTTAACGTAGAGAACCCGCTCTCCACCTTAACGCAGAGAACCCGCTCTCCACCTTAACGTAGAGAACCGGCTCTCCACCTTAACGTAGAGAACCCTCTCTCCACCTTAACGCAGAGAACCCTCTCTCCACCTTAACGTAGAGAACCGGCTCTCCACCTTAACGTAGAGAACCGGCTCTCCACCTTAACGTAGAGAACCGGCTCTCCACCTTAACGTAGAGAACCCTCTCTCCACCTTAACGTAGAGAACCCTCTCTCCACCTTAACGTAGAGAACCGGCTCTCCACCTTAACGTAGAGAACCGGCTCTCCACCTTAACGTAGAGAACCCGCTCTCCACCTTAACGTAGAGAACCCTCTCTCCACCTTAACGTAGAGAACCCTCTCTCCACCTTAACGTAGAGAACCGGCTCTCCACCTTAACGTAGAGAACCGGCTCTCCACCTTAACGTAGAGAACCCGCTCTCCACCTTAACGTAGAGAACCCTCTCTCCACCTTAACGTAGAGAACCCTCTCTCCACCTTAACGCAGAGAACCCTCTCTCCACCTTAACGCAGAGAACCCGCTCTCCACCTTAACGCAGAGAACCCTCTCTCCACCTTAACGCAGAGAACCCGCTCTCCACCTTAACGCAGAGAACCGGCTCTCCACCTTAACGTAGAGAACCGGCTCTCCACCTTAACGCAGAGAACCGGCTCTCCACCTTAACGCAGAGAACCGGCTCTCCACGTTAACGAGCGCTCTCCACTCGTTAAGGCTGCGGCGGGGTTGAAGTGGTGGAGCAGGGATCCCAGCGCTGGACGGAGAAGGCAGCACTGGGAGCACTGGGAGACCGCAGCTCAGCGGGGAGGAGTCCCGGGGTTCTAATCAGGGGGGTTTGGGTCGGGACCACCGAGTGTGGGGGGGGTTGTTTACGGCTGGGAACCCAGAAACACAACGCAGCGCCGGGGCACGGGGCATCGAGCTGGGAGCCGCAGGAACAACCTCAACCTTTATTTATTCCCAGAGTGGTAAAGCCCGCTGGGTTCTCTTCAAGTGTTCGGGAGCTTTGATGATCGGTTTCTGTTCTCAGGCCAGCGGCTTCGCCAACGCCAACCTCACGCTCCAGGACCCAGAATGCAAAGCGACGGTGAACGCCACGCACTACACGCTGGAGACGCCGCTGTCGGGCTGCCAGACCCAGGTGTTCCCCGTGCCCGGCAGCTCCACGGCGCTGCACATCAACTCGGTAAGAACCGCTCTCCTGGGCACGGGGGTTAGAACCGCTCTCCTGAGCACGGGGGTGAGAACCACTCTCCTGGGCACGGGGGTGAGAACCGCTCTCCTGAGCACGGGGGTGAGAACCGCTCTCCTGGGCACGGGGGTGAGAACCGCTCTCCTGAGCACGGGGGTGAGAACCGCTCTCCTGGGCACGGGGGTTAGGGCCGCGGCGCCGCGGGGGTTAGGACCGCGGGCGCCGCGGGGGTTAGGACCGCGGGGGTTAGGGCCGCGGGCGCCGCGGGGGTTAGGACCGCGGGCGCCGCGGGGGTTAGGACCGCGGTTTTCAACCTGTGGGTCGGGGACCCTCTCGGGCTCACCTCTTTTACATATTTACATATTTATACATTTACATTCACATTCAGGGCATTTAGAAACTTACAACTTACAATAAGTGAATTTGTCAGAAGAAAGAGAAACAACAATGTCAGTACAGAAAGGATGCTCATAGAACCAAGTGCCAAGCACTAACAATCACTAGGTTAACCCATTCCCCGTGTACAGCAAAGAGAGCTAGGATAAGAGCTACATGATGCTAAGTACTATTTTTAAGTGCAAGGACGTACATACAACATACAATAAGTGTGTAAAGGGTGGGGGTAACGGTGGAGGCTATGCAGAGTGTAGGTGAACATATTGATATATGACTCTGCATTTTGAATTATAAAGATCAGTTGGACAGTTTTAACGGTCCTGTGTTTATAAACAGACAACCTCCGAGTGCATCCATCACCAGGACATTGTTTTTACTGTTAGAATATAAAACAATGTGCGTGGAAGCACAACCGCACAACTAATGCAAGATGTTGGCATTGCTTTTTTAATAAAGGTCAGACCTTTACTCTGGGTATTGATCCAAAGTGGGGGGGGAGCCTGTGGTACAGTGTATCAGAAACACAATAAAGTCTAAACGAAGGATCCATGGACCAATCCCAACTGGCAACTTCTGAATATTAGTTTATGATTGGGAAACCTTTGGAGACGCTGTTTTATGGCGGTTGTTCTTCAGTATGTATCGGCCCCAGTCACCCTAATCACCCAGGGTTTGCTACATGAGTCGTCTCACAATCAAACACGCCTCCCTTGCCTTCAGACCTCTTGGACCGAACATGTTGGAGGAACTTTGAGAAAACAAGTTTGCGGTCCAGATTGTAAACTCTGGGCGGGCCGCCAGCGCGGCTCTGTGCTAGCTCTAGCTCCAGAGATAACCCTCAAAGCAGATCCAGGATTCTTCTCTAGGGCCTCGCACAACCCAGACGCCGTGTTCCCTTTGGGTGCCTGTCATCGGCTCGTCATTTAATTAGCGGAGGTCACCTGGGCCCATCACCTTATAAGGACATCGTCTTAACGAGACTTAATCACTGTCAGGCCGGTTCAGTCAGCTCATTAAGTCTCAGACTAAAACTTCAAACCCAAGTTCGGAGATCGTTAGGAACTCTGTCGACTAATGAGGCAATGACTTTTTCTTATTTTATCTGTTTTTTTTCCACTAATCCAAACAGAGCCACCAGTGGACGTTCCCACTGTGGTGTTTACCTAATGAGAGTGGGAGGCTCTGGCTGATGAGGAACAGCCAACATCATATATCATATCGCATATATCATGAAGAACCATAATACTCCTTCAGTCTTGTCAGAAGAGCGGCTCTAACTTCATCAACTCTCTGCAGTTCATTACTCAGCCAGGTTCATGGAGCCTCCTTACTCCAGCCTGTTGTTAGTGGACTTAGGAGGAGATTACATCTGCCATCAGAGAGATCTCTAAACTACACGCAGATCTGTAATAATAATACAAAAATTACTATAACAATAATACTGAGACAAAAGAAAAATATAGATTCTGTGAGTTAGACCAAATCTGTGATGAGACAGAGTGTGCATTAATGTAATGATAGTGTAAAGATATTTATGAATATGAACAGCCAATCAATAACACGCATTTAAACTATCCATACAATCATTTGCAGGATATCTTTAGTCCATAATTGTTATTATTAAGTTGTTTTCCAGTTCCTCTCTGCGGGTTTCTGCGTGTCATTGTTCATGCGTCGTCCCCCCCCGTCCCCCCCCCAGGTCCTGATCAGCCCGGGCGAGGGGAGGGACGGCAGCGGCCGGGTCCTCGGGGACTACCTGGACCAGGACCAGGACCAAGACTCTGAGGACCTGGGGTTCCCCCACCTGGACCGGCCCTCCCTGGAGCCCACAGACCTGCTCTTAATCACGGTATGACCCCTGAACCCCTAGAACCCAGAACCCCTAGACCTCCTTCATCCCGGTATGACCCCTGAACCCCTAGAACCCAGAACCCCTAGACCTCCTTCATCACGGTATGACCCCTGAACCCCTAGACCCCCTTAATCATGGTATGACCCCTGAACCCCTAGACCCCCTTCATCACGGTATGACCCCTGAACCCCTAGAACCCACACCCCCTAGACCCCAGACTGTTTAGGGTTCTATTTAGGGTAATATTCAGGATACTCTTTAGGGTTTGATTTAGCGTAGGATTTAGGGTAGTATTTAGGGTAGTATTTAGAGTTCTATTTAGGGTAGTATTTAGGGTAGTATTTAGAGTTCTATTTAGGGTAGTATTTAGGGTACCATTTAGGGTAGTATTTAGGGTAGCATTTTGGGTTCTATTTAGGGTAGTATTTAGGGTTCTATTTAGGGTAGTATTTAGGGTTTATTTAGGTTATATTTAGGGTAGTAGTTAGGGTAGTATTTAGGGTACTATTTAGGGTAGTATTTAGGGTTTATTTAGGTTCTATTTAGGGTAGTATTTAGAGTACTATTTAGGGTAGTATCTAGGGTATTATTTAGGGTTCTCTTTAGGGTATTATTTAGGGTTCTCTTTAGGGTAGTATTTAGGGTTCTATTTAGGGTAGTATTTAGGGTTTATTTAGGTTCTATTTAGGGTAGTAGTTAGGGTAGTATTTAGAGTACTATTTAGGGTAGTATTTAGGGTTTATTTAGGTTCTATTTAGGGTAGTATTTAGAGTACTATTTAGGGTAGTATTTAGGGTTTATTTAGGGTTCTATTTAGGGTAGTATTTAGGGTTCTATTTAGGGTAGTATTTAGGGTAGTATCTAGGGTATTATTTAGGGTTCTATTTAGGGTAGTATCCAGGGTATTATTTAGGGTTCTATTTAGGGTAGTATCCAGGGTATTATTCAGAGTACTATTGAGCAGGCTGATGCTGTGGTTGAGGGCTGATCTCCAGTCTGCCAGACGGAGCCCGTCTCCAACGCTAGTGAACACTTCGTCTTTTGGCAACCTCAGCTTTGTTCCACGGCCTGCTGTTGCTCTAACCTGCCCCTTCATCACTCATCTGGAAACATCTCCTCTCCCTCCTCTCCCTCCTCTCCCTCCTCTTCCTCCTCTCCCTCCTCTTCCTCCTCTCCCTCCTCTCAATCCTCTTCCTCCTCTCCCTCCTCTCTCTTCTCTCCCCTCCCCCTCCTCACCCTCCTCTTCCAACTCTCCCTCCTCTCCCTCCTCTCCCTCTACCTCCCTCCCTCCTCTCTCTTCTCTCCCCTCCCCCTCCTCTCCCTCCTCTCCCTCCTCTCTCTTCTCTCCCCTCTTCCTCCTCCTCTCCCTCTCCCTCCTCTCCCTCCTCTCCCTCCTCTCCCTGGTCCTCCTCTCCCTCCTCTCAATCCTCTCCCTCCTCTCCCTCCTCTCCCTCCTCTCAATCCTCTTCCTCCTATTCCTCCTCTCCCTCCTCTCCCTCTACCTCCCTCCCTCCTCTCCCTCCTCTCCCTCCTCTCCCTCCTCTCAATCCTCTTCCTCCTCTCCCTCTCCCTCTCCCTCCTCTCCCTCTACCTCCCTCCCTCCTCTCTCTTCTCTCCCCTCCTCTTCCTCCTCACCCTCCTCTCCCTCCTCTCCCTCCTCTCCCTCTCCCTCCTCTCCCTCTACCTCCCTCCCTCCTCTCTTTTCTCTCCCCTCCCCCTCCTCTCCCCTCCTCTTCCTCCTCACCCTCCTCTTCCTCCTCACCCTCCTCTTCCTCCTCACCCTCCTCACCCTCCTCTCCCTCCTCTCCCTCCTCTCCCTCCTCTCCCTCCTCTCCCTCTACCTCCCTCCCTCCTCTCCCTCTCCCTCTCCCTCTACCTCCCTCCCTCCTCTCTCTTCTCTCCCCTCCTCTTCCTCCTCACCCTCCTCTCCCTCCTCTCCCTCCTCTCCCTCTCCCTCCTCTCCCTCTACCTCCCTCCCTCCTCTCTCTTCTCTCCCCTCCTCTTCCTCCTCACCCTCCTCTTCCTCCTCACCCTCCTCTTCCTCCTCACCCTCCTCACCCTCCTCTCCCTCCTCTACCTCCTCTCCCCTCCTCACCCTCCTCTCCCCTCCTCTTCCTCCTCACCCTCCTCTCCCTCTCCCTCCTCTCCCCTCCCTCCCTTTGTTGACTTTGGTTCCTCTCTTCTTCTTCTCCTGTTTCCTCTTGTCGTCTGCCTTCTCTCCGTCTCCGTTGACCTCTGACCTCGGGCCCCTCTGACCTGCCTCTCAGGGTTGAGACCCCCCCCCCAGGGAGGGTCTGAGCGCTCGGGGTTTCCCGCCCGTCACCGAGGGGGTATTCCAGCGCCAGGGAAGAAAGTACCGGGGCTGGGAGGAATGACAGCTCAGCATCCGCTGGGCTGAGTTTGTGCTGACGTTCCTCTCTCCCCCGTCTCCCCAGTCTCACCCTCCCCGGCCTCTCTCCCCTGTCTCACGCCCATGTCCTCTCTTCCCTGCCTCCCCCGTCTCACCCTCCCCGTCCTCTCTCCCTGTCTCACCCCCCGTCCACATCCTGTGTTCTCTGTGGCGCCGTTAAACACTTCAGACCGATAGGAGTGGTGCCGTCAGACTTCACAATAAGGGCGCAGTCATTAACCTTAATAACCACTAGGTCGTGCAGTAATAATGTTCCTGCTCTCTCCCGGGCTGCAGTTCAACTGTTCCTACGAGGGGGTGCGGGAGGCCTCCCCCCCGGGCCCCGAGGTCCTCCCGGGTCCTGGGGGCGGGGGGGACCCCAAGGCGGGGACCACGGCCCAGGGCATGGCGGTCTACGACTCGGTCCTGTTCCACAGCGCCAACCCCCAGCCCCCCCCCTCCTTCTCCAGCGGACAGCAGGTCTTCGTGGAGGTAGGCCGACCCTCTGAAGGGAGGGGGGGGGTTAGAGTTTGGTAGGGGTGCGTGTGGTAGGTTGGTAGGTCATCCAGCAGGTTAGTTGATGATGTCAGGGTTGGATGATGTCAGGGTTGGATGATGTCAGGGTTGGATGATGTCAGGGTCGGATGATGTCAGGGTCGGATGATGTCAGGGTTGGATGATGTCAGGGTTGGATGATGTCAGGGTTGGATGATGTCAGGGTTGGATGATGTCAGGGTTGGATGATGTCGGGGTTGGATGATGTCAGGGTTGGATGATGTCAGGGTTGGATGATGTCAGGGTTGGATGATGTCAGGGTTGGATGATGTCAGGGCTGTCATCAGTACCTCTGTGACTCTGCTCCTTACACCACGTCTCACAGCTGTAGTGTACTCTTGTTAGTGTTGCTGTTGGCTGTTTAAATAAAGTTCCTTGTGTCCCCCCCCAGGTGTTGTCGTCCGGAGCCGACCGGGACCAGGGCTTCATGATCCGGTCCTGCTCCGTGTCCCGGGACCCCAGCCCCCAGGGCCCGTCCGAGTACCTCCTGCTGGAGAACCTGTGTCCCACCGACCTCTCGCTGAGGTTCTACCCCCCCATGGTGGGCCGGCAGCGCTTCAGCTTCAGCCTGAAGCCCCCCCCCAACGCCTCGCTGCTCTTCCTGCACTGCGATACCTCGCCCTGCTCCGAGGGCCCCGGGCCCCGCTCCTCGCTCCCCACGGTATGCTGACCTCTGACCCTTTACCCCCACCTCCCCACGGTACGCTGACCTATGACCCCCACCTCCCCACGGTACGCTGACCTATGACCCCTCAGCACTAGATCTGACCCTGACCTTTGACCCTTGACCTCTGACCCTTTACCCTCACAACTAGATCTGACCCTAGCGCCTGACCTTAACCCCTCACCTTAACCATAATTAATAATGCTAAATAACGATACATAAGGTTTATTGATGATTTATAATTGTTAATTAGGGTTAATACAGGTTAGAAATGGTTAATAATTGTTATTAATGGTTAATAAAAGTTATTAATGTTATTAATGGTTAATAATGGTTCATAATGGTTATTAATGGTAAATAATTGTTCATAATAGTTATTAATGGTTCATAATGGTTAGTAATGGTTACTAAAGGTTAATAAGAGTTAGTAATGGTTAATAATGGTTATTAATGGTTGATGAAGGTTATTATTGGTTAATAATGGTTAGTAATGGTTAATAAAGGTTAATAAGGGTTAGTAATGGTTAGTAATGGTTATTAATGGTTAATAAAGGTTATTATTGGTTAATAATGGTTATTAATGGCTAATAAAGGTTAATAAGGGTGTTGTATCCTCCTCAGTGCATCCCGGCCAAACAGGGCTGTCAGGCGGTGAACCTGGAGACCGTCATGGCCATGGCGATGAACCACCAGACCTTCACCCAGGCCCTGGTGGTCAACTCTGAGGGGGGGCACCCCCGGGACCCCACAGGTGGAGGCCCCACCTTACACACACCAAACACACACCTTACACACCAAACACACACCTTACACACCAAACACACACCTTACACACACCAAACACACACCAAACACACACCTTACACACCAAACACACACCTTACACACCAAACACACACCTTACACACACCAAATACACACCTTACACACACCAAACACACACCTTACACACCAAATACACACCTTACACACCAAACACACACCTTACACACACCAAATACACACAAATACACACCTTCTACATGCCAAAATACACACCCAATACACACTTCCTACACACCTTACACACTCCGTCTACACACCTTCTACACACCTTACATACACCTTCTACACACCTTACACACACCTTCTACACACCTTACACACACCTTCTACACACCTTACACACACCTTCTACACACCTTACACACACCTTCTACACACCTTACACACACCTTCTACACACCTTACACACACCTTCTACACACCTTACACACACCTTACACACACCTTACACACACCTTCTACACACCTTACACACACCTTACACACACCTTCTACACACCTTACATACACCTTCTACACACCTTACACACTCCGTCTACACACCTTCTACACACCTTACACACACCTTACACACACCTTACACACTCCGTCTACACACCTTCTACACACCTTACACACACCTTCTACACACCTTACACACACCTTCTACACACCTTACACACTCCGTCTACACACCTTCTACACACCTTACACACACCTTACACACACCTTACATACACCTTCTACACACCTTACACACACCTTCTACACACCTTACACACACCTTCTACACACCTTACACACACCTTCTACACACCTTACACACACCTTCTACACACCTTACACACACCTTCTACACACCTTACACACACCTTCTACACACCTTACACACACCTTCTACACACCTTACACACACCTTCTACACACTCAACTCCTTCCTTATTTTTGCACACACACGCACGCACACACACGCACGCACGCACGCACGCACGCACGCACGCACGCAAGCACACACACACACACACACACACACACACACAGACACACACACACAGACACAAAGACACTCACAGGCTCCTCTTCCACGGTGTTGCTCTGTTCCTATTGGCCCTTCACAGTGTTGCTCTGTTCCTATTGGCCCTTCACGGTGTTGCTCTGTTCCTATTGGCCCTTCCACGGTGTTGCTCTGTTCCTATTGGCCCTTCACAGTGTTGCTCTGTTCCTATTGGCCCTTCACGGTGTTGCTCTGTTCCTATTGGCCCTTCCACGGTGTTGCTCTGTTCCTATTGGCCCTTCACAGTGTTGCTCTGTTCCTATTGGCCCTTCACGGTGTTGCTCTGTTCCTATTGGCCCTTCCACAGTGTTGCTCTGTTCCTATTGGCCCTTCACAGTGTTGCTCTGTTCCTATTGGCCCTTCCACGGTGTTGCTCTGTTCCTATTGGCCCTTCCACGGTGTTGCTCTGTTCCTATTGGCCCTTCCACGGTGTTGCTCTGTTCCTATTGGCCCTTCCACGGTGTTGCTCTGTTCCTATTGGCCCTTCCACGGTGTTGCTCTGTTCCTATTGGCCCTTCCACAGTGTTGCTCTGTTCCTATTGGCCCTTCCACGGTGTTGCTCTGTTCCTATTGGCCCTTCCACGGTGTTGCTCTGTTCCTATTGGCCCTTCCACAGTGTTGCTCTGTTCCTATTGGCCCTTCACGGTGTTGCTCTGTTCCTGTTGGCCCTTCACGGTGTTGCTCTGTTCCTGTTGGCCCTTCCACGGTGTTGCTCTGTTCCTATTGGCCCTTCCACGGTGTTGCTCTGTTCCTATTGGCCCTTCCACAGTGTTGCTCTGTTCCTATTGGCCCTTCACAGTGTTAAAGTTATCTGTGAGTCCTCCTCAACCTTCCTTCTGCATCAGTTCAACTCCGCAGTGCGTTCATCCATTCATCCATCCTGGAGATGAAGTGATGACAGTATTCCTTTGTTTGATTCCAGAAAGTGTGAGCTATGGAGTGATGAGCCGAGGAGTCTCCTCTCTGATTGGCTGAGGCCAAAGCTCTCCTCTGATTGGTTGAGATCAGCCCCAGAGGATCACAAGCCTCACATCTGGAGGCCATTATACACACTGAGTGTGTGTGTGTGTGTGTGTGTGTGTGTGTGTGTGTGTGTGTGTGTGTGTGTGTGTGTGTGTGTGTGTGTGTGTCTGTGTGTGTCTGTGTGTGTCTGTGTGTGAAGGTTATGAGCATGCTAGGATTGTGTGTGTGTGTGTCATTGTGTATATCTGTGAGGCGTGTGTGCATGTGTGTGTGTGTGTGTGTGCGTGGGGGGGAATTATTCTTATGTGTAAATGGAGAGAGTTCTTTGGTATTTTTGAAGCCATCAGAGAAAAGAGATGGAGGGAGAGAGAGAGAGGGAGAGGAGAGAGAGAGAGAGAGAGAGAGAGAGGGAGAGAGAGAGAGAGAGAGAGAGAGAGAGAGAGAGAGAGAGAGAGAGAGAGAGAGAGAGAGAGAGAGAAAAAAGAGAAGGAGAGAGAGAGAGAGAGAGAGAGAGAGAGAGAGAGAGAGAGAGAGAGAGAGAGAGAGAGGGAGAGAGAGAGAGAGAGAGAGAGAGAGAGAGAGGAGAGAGAGAGAGAGAGAGAGAGAGAGAGAGAGAGAGAGAGAGAGAGAGAGAGAGAGAGAAAAAGAGAAGGAGAGAGAGAGAGAGAGAGAGAGAGAGAGAGAGAGAGAGAGAGAGAGAGAGAGGGAGAGGGGAGGGAGGGGGTGATGAGAAGATGGAGTTGAAGGAGGAGTGGAGGAGACAGATATTTTAAAGGGAGTGATATAAAGAAAGATGGGGAGTAAAAGGAGAGCGAGGGAGAGTGGAAAAGAGGAGTCATGGTGCTGAGCGGTTGCAGCTTCACTTCACTGAGGAGGAGGAGTGGGAGGAGGTGTGCGTCTGTGTGCATGCATATGCATGTGTGTTATCTCTGTGTGTGTGCGTGTGCGTGTGCGTGTGTGTGTGTGTGGGGTTTTCCAGCTCGTCTAGGGCCCCTCACGACGCCCATTAGTCAGACGTCCCGGGTGGGGGGGCCAGGGTGTGTGTCCTGACCCCCGGTCAAGTGGGGGGGGGGGGGGCGCTCTTAGTGCTCCTCTGGCACGGTGACCTCCTCCTCCTCCTCCTCCTCCTCCTCCTCCTCCTCCTCCTCCTCCTCCTCGTCCTCCTCCTCCTGCTCCTCCACCTCCTCCTCCTCCTCCACCTCCTCCTCCTCCTCTTCCTCCTCCTCCTCTTCCTCGTCCTCCTCCTCCACCTCCTCCTCCTCCTCCTCCTCCTCCACCTCCTCCTCCTCCTCCTCCTCCACCTCCTCCTCCTCCTCCTCCTCCTCCTCCTCATCCTCCTCCTCCTCAAGGAGGCCTCGCTGAGCGTGGATCAGATCTCAATCGAGTCAAGCAGCACTCGTGTATCACAGCACCGCAGGGGTCCTGGTCCAGGCTCCTGGTCCAGGCTCCTGGTCCAGGCTCCTGGTCCAGGCTCTGTCCTGGTCCAGGCTCTGTCTTGGTCCAGGCTCCTGGTCCAGGCTCCTGGTCCAGGCTCTGTCCTGGTCCAGGCTCTGTCCTGGTCCAGGCTCTGTCCTGGTCCAGGCTCTGTCCTCTCAGAGCTCCTCAATCAGGGGGCGTGGCACGTTTCCTCGCTAGGAAAGATAATAAATGAAACATGAAGCCCACGTCCTCCACCTCCGTCTCCACCTGTGTCTAAGCAGAGTCGAGGCTCTCAAAGGTGCAATGACTCCCCAGATGCATTCTGGGTAGGCTAATGCAGCCGCGAGCGTGAGCAGCCCACAGACTGGCACCGCTGCCGGGTGGACGTCCGCCAGAGTGCCGGGTTTCATTTCCCCGATGGCGTAAACACGATGAAACCGTGAAACCAATCAGGGCCCAGGCCTTCAAAGGCAGCGCCCGACAGCCCGACACAGAGACGTCTCTCATCGGAGTCGACAGAGACAACAAGCAGAGCTCTGAGCGGCCGCCTGCCCGGCGGGCCGCGTCCCAACACTCCCTGCCCAGTGGGCCGCGTCCCAACACCCCGTCTGCCCGTCAGAGCCGGCCTCTCGTGGCCAGCGCTGCGCACGGAAAAACACAGCGGTCTGGAGCCCTCGTTGTCACTCAGGATTTACTGCCCTGAACAAATTCACCCTCCTTGTTTCCTCCTTCATGAACCTCTGCTAACGTTGTACTCTCTGAGGGGATGAGGGACGGCTGCAGAGTGACTTCAGGTTCCTGGAGCGGAGTAACGAAGGAAAGGTTCGCGTGGCGGCGCCGGGACCTGATGTGATCAATAACAGCTCTCAGGTTGCTAAACCCTCCGGCTCAGAGCTCAAAGGCTTACGACACACGCACACTTTGGATATAAAAGCGCAGTGCATAACAGAGCCACGCAGCCAGACTAACGCCACCTACCTCAGGCCCGGAGATCTACATAACAGCTGGGCCCGATGCTCCTTCCAGGGGACATCAGGCCAGTTTAACGGGAACATTGCATAACCGTGCAGGTGAAGTCAGGCCTGAGGCTCCAGCAGGGCTCCTGGCCGGCTGACCCGGCCCCCTCCCGGTCTCCTCTCAGAGCAGAGAGTCTCTGTATCTGATGCAGCCTACGCTCTGAGGCGGGCTCCTGATGGGGTTGATCGGCGAGCAGGGGTTCTGTCAGCACGGCTGTTTACCGTCACACACACTGCTGTGTAATCACGCCGGGCGCCCGCGAGGAACAGATAGGACCGGTGAACTGGGAGCTGGCTCCTAACCTTAGATTATGGATTCACTTTTCCAAGAGCGGCTTCCAGGAGCCTGAACGGAAAACTCCTGCAATGTAAGGAACAGCACGGTGAAAACCAAAGTGAAACAAATGTACAGTACAGATAAAACCAAACCTCTGAGTAGAGTCAGAGTTAGGGAGGTGTGTTGTGCTGTGTTGTGTTGTGCTGTGTTGTGTTGTGTTGTGCGTTGCGTTTGTTGTGTCTTCCCCCGGCGCCCTCTCCTGTCCTGGTCCTCCTCATAACGCGGAGCGGACAGATAAGAGGGTCCGGGGCCCGCTCCCAGGGAGGGTCCGGCCGACAATAGGGGTCCTGTGTGGGGTCCCTGGAGCGGCACCGGCCCGGTCCTGGGGTCCCGGGGTCCCCACCGTGACACTGGCTCCTTTGTTTGTTGTTTGTGGAGGCGTGGTTATTGGAGCGAGCCATCTGAACCACAGATGGGGGGCGGGGCGGTGGTGGTGGGACATTCCACCACCGAGCTCGCGTTTGGAGCCAAGATGGCCGCGAGGGGACGGTGATTAGCGGGTGGAATTATGATTCATCGTTGGGCCCCGCTCTCCAGTGCGCTGCGTTAGCGGAGAGGGAGACATCAGCCCTGTGGCTGAGCCGACCGTCAGAACCGCCTCTCCTGGCTTCACTAAAGACTCCGTTACCAACATTGTTTGGTAAAGTCACTTTGTTGTGTGACTCTGCTAAGAGCGTTTTGAATAAACTCTCCGGCCCTGACTGTAAACAGAAGCATGTATGCTCCCCTTTGGGGACATTTGATTGGAGACTCGCTGTTGTGCTGTCCACAAACATAACAGTTTATGTTTGTGGAGTTTCAGAAGGTCAGCTCACCCAGAACGCTGTTGTCCTTAAAGTTCTGACCCCCGCAGTCTGACTCAAGTTAAATGTGGAGCGTCGTTCTAGAGGATGGATTAGGAACATGGTTCTAGAGGAGGTTGAGTTAGGAACATGTTGAGTCAGGAACATGGTTCGACAGGATGTTGAATTAGGAGCGTCTCTTCTTCACATGAAGCTAACCTTCAGCTAATCATCAGCTAACAATCAGCTACCCTTCAGCTAACCTTCAGCTACCCTTCAGCTAACCTTCAGCTAACAATCAGCTAACAATCAGCTACCCTTCAGCTAACCTTCAGCTACCCTTTAGCTAACCTTCAGCTACCCTTTAGCTAACCTTCAGCTACCCTTTAGCTAACCTTCAGCCATCCTTCATATAACTTTCAGCTAACCTTCTGCTAACCGTTTACTCCTTCTATTGCAGGTCTGCCAGACAGTCCAGACATCGGCCAGACTGAAAGTAAGCTCCCAGTTCATGTGTGTTCATGTATGAATTAACATGTAGCTTGTATTAACGTACGCTAACATGTAGCTCTTGTTCATATACTAGCATGTAGCTTGTGTTCACGTTCACTAGCATGTAGCGTGCTAACAGTGTAATGTCTGTCCCTCAGCCGTGCTGTACGTCCTGGACACGCCCACCGTGGTCTGCATCGCCTTCGCTGCCTTCGTGATCGGGGCCCTGCTGACGGGGGCGCTGTGGTTCATCTACTCCAACACAGGTAGCTACGCCCCTGCTTCGCCCCTGCTCCCTGGAGGGGCCCCTAGCCCACCCCGGGGGGGGGGGCTGACCCGCCATAACAAGCTCTCCCCTGTGGGCCTTATTCAGCCGGCCGCCATCTTGGCTCTAAAGGCTAGCTTGCTGACGGGCACCATGACTTCATCTTGGCTCTAGATGCTCGTTGGGTGGTTAGTGGGAATGATAAATATTCAGACCCCCGCCCCTCCCCCCCCTCCCGGCTAGCATCTAGAACCAAGATGGAGACAAGATTGCCGAGATTGTGAATTATGCTGCGTTCCAGGGACACTTTTAAGCCCTTAAGTCACGAGGTGGAACTGGGAGAACATGGATCTGGTTCACGGGTAGTGAGTTGCGGGTTTGACTGCCGTTCCAGGGTACTACCTTTCACGGGTAGAAGGTTGGAACTCGTTAGTGACATCACAAGGCGCGCGGGGGGGGGGGGGGAGGGAACCGATCCCAACCGACCAGCCGACTCAGTGGGCCATACCAAGTGGAAGGTTTATCAACCCCTCTTGGTCTTGGTGGACTCTTCCACTTGTGGTGTCACGCGTATTCTAGACAGAGATGTCTGCTGCTCTCTGAGCCACCGGGACCACCTCAGGTGAGAGGAGGTCAAACAGCTGGTCTGATTGGCTCTCATCAGGGGAAAGATGATGTCACCTACCACTCGATTGGTGGCCAATGCCGTGACGTCGCTTGGCAACACTTTCCAGGCAAAACGCTTGTTTTGTTGTTGATTTCAAGACCTGTGTCTGGAGCTGGGTCTGGGATCTGAGTGTTGTGTCTGGGATCAGATTTTATTGATCCCAGATGGGATCACAGACAGGTGCCACAGCAGCCAGTACAGACCAGTAGATGCAAACCTTAAGATATGAGAGTAAACATTATCGACCACACAATAAGGTCAAGGTGTGGACAGGAGTGGGTCTGTGGGTTGAGTTAGTGTTTGTGTGGACGTGAGAAGAGATAGCTGTGTGTCTGCGTTACTGTGAAAGACTCCAACTAATTTCAGGGCGTTTAGCAGACCCTTTTATCCAAAACGACTTACAATAAATACATTGGTCAGAAGACGAGTCAGTACAGTAAGGATGTTGATAGGGTTAACATATCACTAGGTTAACCCATTCCCCGTATACAACAAAGATAGCTAGTCTCCAGTGTCCTTGTTGGACCTGAAGATAACACAGACCTCAGACCTGCAGTCAGAGGCCCGCGAACCCATCGCTCTTCCGTCACACACACGCCATCGATTCCTACTTCCCGTCCCCCCGGGCAGGGTGGGGGCCCGGGACGGCGGGTCCATGGCGCTGGGCCTGCCAGGGCTTGGGCAGGAAGTGACACGGTGGTACCTCATGTCAAGGTTCTCTCCCCCCCGTCCCGGGCCCCCACCCTGCCCGTCCCCTGGGCGGTGTGGACGTCCGGTAGCAAGACAGATCTGTCCTCTGGGACCTCCACCCACCACCTCCACCCATCACCAGCCAGGCGTCTTTAGGTGGAGGTCTCCGTTCCTCAGGAACAGAGACAGGAAGTCAGACATAGATTGCGATGCAGTAATGAAACACCACAACTACGAAAAGACACCCAGCTTACTTACTCACTCACTCACTCACTCACTCACTCACTTACTTACTTACTACTTACTTACTAGGTGCACCGCTAATGGCCACGCTATACCGGTTCAGATATCTTGACGTGTGTCGAACATGCTTCGTCACAGCTGGACAATAACATTAACTACTAGCCTGGAGCACGAGTCAGCAAACTGCTCCATCTGCTGAACGCCTCTCTGCTAGCTCCGCGCTAGCTCTGCGTTGGCTCTCCACTAGCCTGCAGGAAAGATTAGTCGTCAAACATGGGCTCCCTTATCGGAAGAGCAATATTTGTGTTGGCGCCTCTTTAAAAAAAATGGCCCTTGAGTTTGGCTCTGAGCGGTTTCCTTTCGCTAGCGAGCAACAATGAGACACAGCCAGGCCCCTCAAGGAAGGGCAGAGGTCTCCCTGGGAGGAGGGCCACAGAGAGCCAGGCCCCTGAAGGAAGGCCATAGGTCT
>NC_079423.1:17908084-17923084 GCF_026213295.1 Gadus chalcogrammus | reverse complement strand
ACATTAGCAGATGTCTGCCCCCCCCCATCATAACACCAGCCCACCCGGCCTCTGATTGGTCGGCTGCCGGCCCCAGCTGACGGCTGACCGCCGTCAAGCAGGATCCAGATGTGTGGGGTCTCCGTGTCGCACGCCCAGGGGCCGGCCCCGTGGCCCAGAGGGGACCCCGGGTCCCTTGGGGGGGGGGGGGGGGGCGCTCCAGGGTTACTCATATATAACAGGGTTAAGGGAGAGGTATAGGGGTACACATCCTACACTGCAGCCTCCCCCCGCGACCCCCACACCCCCCCCCCCCTCGACCCCCACACCCCCCCCCCCCCTCGACCCCCACACCCCCCCCCCCCCGTACTGAGATAAATGTGGAGCCTGGTCACAGAAAAACAGCTAAAGTACCTCTGTCTTATCATTATCTAATTTTATCATTATTTGTAGTGTTACGTGTATTATATAGATATGTATATCTTATCTATATATATATATATATATAGATATCTTATAATTGTGCAGAATGTCCTGGTTTCAAACACAGTAAGACCGTCTGAATCATACAGATCGTGTTATTGTCTCTCATTAAATCAGTTGTGTCTTCTCCATTTACCATCGGTCAGCTGGTTAGCTCGTTCTCCTTGTTGATTAGGGCGAGCGCTTAGCCCCCTGACGCTAACATTAGCCGTTTAAGTGGAGCAGCGATACACAATGCTTCAGGCTAGCGATAGCCTTGTGAGGGTAAGAATGCTACGTTGCTTCGAGCTACTTCTATAGGATACTATTGAACCCTTTCCTCGAAGGAGGCCATAAAGCATCTCCTAATGGCTTAGGTCTGTTGAAACCCCAGCCGGTTAGCATTAGCGTTAGCATTCCCCAGGATTCCCCCGTCTCTCCCTGTCCAAACAACACGGAGCCCCTTCCCCTCTCTCTCTCTCTCTCTCTCTCTCTCTCTCTCTCTCTCTCTCTCTCTCTCTCTCTCTCTCTCTCTCTCTCTCTCTCTCTTTCCTCTCGCTCTCTCTCTCTCTCTCTCTCTCCCTCTCTCTCTCTCTCTCTCTCTCTCTCTCTCTCTCTCTCTCTCTCCCCCAACCTGTCTATCTCCTCTGCTGGGTCATGACCGTCTATCACTCTCTTTTTCATATCTTTCTCTTACTCTCTGCTCATGTCTGTCTGTCTGTCTGTCTGTCTGTCTGTCTGTCTGTCTGTCTGTCTGTCTGTCTGTCTGTCTGTCTGTCTGTCAGACCCCGAGCTGTGAGGGGTCTCGTGGTGGGGAGGAGGCGGTGGGGATTCCTCTGGTCCCATGAGACTAGAAGGACTGGTCTGTGAGGACCACCATCGATCAGATCGACCTCCAAGTTACATAAACATCTCTCTCCTACTATCCCTCTCTCTCCCCCCCTCACTCGGTCTCTATCACCCTCACCGCCTCTCTCTCCCTCTCTGGACCCCAGCCCCAGCAGGCCTGTGATCGGGGGACAGATGTGCGCCCCTGTCCCGGGGGAACATCTGTTTCTCCTCTGGCTCTCTGGTGACCGGCTGGTGGCTTGGGGCCAGCGCTCCTCTCCTACGTAGGACTCTGCTCCTCGTAGCAAAACACCGGGCCTGCAGCTGACCCCGGCCTGCTGAGGGGCTCCTGGTCCCTGGTCCTGGTCCAACTCGAGGTCCACGTCCTGGTCCACCTCCTGGTCCCTGGTCCAAGAGCTGGACCAGGGACCAGGAGGTGGACCAGGAGGTGGACCAGGATGCGGGCTGCGGTTGGGTCCTGGTCCGGCCCGTCTGGTGACGTGGGGCTGCGTTCCTGACGGATCAGAGTGTAAACAGCGGCGTGCCGTACCGGGGTTGGAGCGACGGCGGGGCTCTGGGCTGGAGGCCCTATAAGGCCGTCTCGTGGGACGGCGGCGGGTCGGGACCCCGGAGGCGGACGGCCTGACGGACGTGTGTTTACGTGCGCCCCGCTCGGGCCGAGTGACGGAGAGCTGCGAGGGTGTTCTCTGGTCGCGACCCGCCCGTCTCCACGGAGACCTGGGGTACTTCTGCTGATGGAGTATCACAGTATATGTGAAGTATGACAGTACACGTGAGGTATTACGCTGTACACAAAGGACTATGCTGCACATGAGTCATCACTGGGGCTCCTGGATCTCCCAGCTGGGGTAGATAGTTCTGATATACACTGCCGCTCAAAAGGTTGGGGTCACTTAGAAATGTCCTTCTTTTTTAAAGAAAAGCACCGTTTTTTTCCATGAAGATAACATTAAATAAATCAGAAACACAGTCTAGACATTGTTAATGTTGTAAATGACTATTCTTGCTGGAAACGGCCGATTCTTTATGGAATATCTACATTGGTGTACGTATGCTCGTTCCCGGCCACCCTCACTCTTGTGTTCTCACGGCAAGATTTTTAGCTGATCGTGTTAAAAGGCCAATTGATGATTAGAAAACCCTTGTGCAATTATGTTAGCACAACTGAAAACTATTGAATAAAAGTGAGTTTTCGTAGAAAACATGAAATTGTTTGGGTGACCCCTAATTTTTGAACGGTAGTGTATGAATAAAATAAGAATCTTCTAATCTTTCTCCTTACGGCCGCTTTATTCAGGAGCTGGGAGAGACCGTTTTAAAGTATTACTAGGGATCCGTTTAGAATATCTGGCTTAATACCCACTTAGCCATCATCAAACCCCTGCAGAGACGGACAGGGTTACATCAACCTCTTGGATCATGATGCAATCCCTCTCTGACCGTTCACTGCCGTGAACCCTTCAAACGGCTTTCATCTGATCTGAGGAATGGAAGTGTCCTCCTTCAAACATGCTAATGTAAAAGAGGGTGAAATATTCTTCCACCCGAAGCCGAGACGTTCACTGAGTAGAATGAACCGGGAAGGAAACCGGAGTAGGTTCTGTGTTCACAGGAACTGGCCAGCTCTTTACCGACACAACGCTGACCCTTCAACCAATCACCTTAATGACCTGTCTCTGTACTGTCTAACCCCTACCTGCTCCTTAATGACCTGTCTCTGTACTGTCTAACCCCTACCTGCTCCTTAATGACCTGTCTCTGTACTGTCTAACCCCTACCTGCTCCTTAATGACCTGTCTCTGTACTGTCTAACCCCTACCTGCTCCTTAATGACCTGTCTCTGTACTGTCTAACCCCTACCTGCTCCTTAATGACCGCTCAGAGAAACAGGCTCAGAGTGACAGGCAGGCTATGAGTCACAGCTCAGAGTGACAGAGGGGGTCTGACGTCGTTATGGAAGGCATATGTTTCACCTTTCCCTGGATCTGGTGAGTCTGTTGTGGTATCAAAACAAAGGCCTCAGGAGAAAGCTCCTGAGAAGTTATCCTCTGACCCGTTCTTATTACTTTCCCTCTGTCGTTCTCTCGGAGAAGCCTTGTTTACCACCCGTGGTCGTGTTGGGTTTGTTTTGAGTTGTTCTGAGAATGGAACCACAGGAATGCCGTGCAGATGATATCGCTCCAAAAGGGTTGCAGTTTAGGATCAACACATTTCTCCTGACGGATTTAAGTGAGGCCGCGATGCTGATTGAGTGAATTTGCGATGATTAAGACAAACTGCCGTGAAGTGGTTTGCAGTTAAAAACCTCCCCCGTGTACAAGAATCTACACTTCAATCTTTTGGGATTCGGTACAACGGCAAACACAACAACAACATCAACAACAAGGCCTGTTCATGCTAGCCTGATGACTGCATGAATCGGGGAGATGAATGTATGATTCTGGTGGATGACTGCATGACTCTGGTGGATGACTGCATGACTCTGGTTTATGACTGCATGACTCTGGTAGATGACTGCATGACTCTTGTTGATGACTGCATGACTCTGGTAGATGACTGCATGACTCTGGTTTATGACTGCATGACTCTGGTAGATGACTGCATGACTCTGGTTTATGACTGCATGACTCTGGTTTATGACTGCATGACTCTGGTTTATGACTGCATGACTCTGGTTGATGACTGCATGACTCTTGTAGATGACTGCATGACTCTGGTAGATGACTGCATGACTCTTGTTGATGACTGCATGACTCTGGTTGATGACAGCATTGTGTGGTTGCGGGCGTTTGGGTAAACCCTGTAAACCACACACTACAGGGTGCAGTCAAACGAGTGCCTACGTGCTGCTGCACAGCGCTGAAACTAGACCAGCAGAGCAACACACCCGACGGGTGGGGATGGAACCCGGAACGTCCTGATGGGAGTCCAACACCGTCTGCACGGTCCCGCTCATTCCCGTTCCATCATCGATCCCCTCTGGTCCGGGGGGCGGAGCTGAGAGGTGAACGTGTGCGCCGGTGTCTGGGAGGGAAGACGCTTTCTGTTCCCAGAGACGCGACCGTCACATGAGCCTCTTCCTCATCAGAGGATCAAACGAGCCGTTAGTTAATTAAGTTACTCCACTTACAGAATAACGAGGGGAGCTAAGTCAGGCCTTTGATGCCCCACTTTCTCACACACACACACACACACACACACACACACACACACACACACACACACACACACACACACACACACACACACACACACACACACACACACACACACACACACACACACACACAAATGCATACACAAACATACAAGCACGCAAATACACGTGCAAACACAAGCACACATACACATACATACTCACACACGGTAGTAAAACTATCTATAGTATTTTTAATAAGTAAACTGAGTATTTTCAATGGACAAGGCTGTATGAATAGATATATGGACCGGATGGAATAGCATTAGTACATTTTGTCTCTCTTTCCTGCAACTTCATTTTTGCTGCTTTCTAATAATCGCTGAAGATTTCAGTTAGTTCCTCTGGTTCCCCCTGGTGGCCATTCCGGGACAAGAGACTGATACAACACGAATGTGGTAACCAAACAAAACAGTATTGAATATGCATAACGATGTCTACGCTATGTAGGTATGTCTGGAGCTACGGTGAGCCAGAGAGGACAATCATAAATCAGCAGGAGAAGCTGTTAGAGTAATACAGATTCAGACATTGAGGAATGTTACAGGGGCGAAAGAGGAGCAGGAGGTCGTGGAGGAGGAGAGTTGAGGAGGAGAGGAGGAGAGGAGGAGGAGGAGGAGAGGAGAGGAGGAGGAGAGGAGGAGAAGGGGTGAGGAGGTGAGCAGGGGGTCCCTCGGGGGTCGTTCTGGAGGAGGAGGAGGCGAGACGCTGTCCTCGTCTGGAGGATGAGGAGGAGTAAACTCTTCCTCAGCTGGAGAGAGCCGGTCCTGATCTAGACCAGCAGAGGGCCTGCAGCGTCTGACTGGGTCATGTGATGTAACAGTGAGGTCATAGGTCATGTGATGTAACCGTGAGGTCATAGGTCATGTGATGTAAGGTCGGGGGTCGGGATGCGGAGGCGTCCTTGTGTTTGAGACATTCAGATGGTGAGTCCACTTCAGTTCATCTAGAGATCTTATTTTTCTTGAGTCGTTAACTGAGCCGAACGGGAGACAATAATAATAATAATGGTTTGAATTCATATAGCGCTTTTCTAGACACTCAAAGACGCTTTACAGTGAAGGGGGGACCTCACTCACCACCACCAGTGTGTAGCCCCCACTGGGGTGATGCACGGCAGCCAATCTGCGCCAGAACGCTCACCACACACCAGCTTGAGGTGGAGAGTGAGGGAATTAATGAGTCAGCCAATTAAACAGGAGGGTGATTAGGCGGCCAGATTGAACGCCCCTGGTTTGGCCAATGGCTGCCTGGCCACCCTGTGACATCACCAGTCTCTGTGTGCTTGTTACGGTTCGCATTTATCAGATTGCATCATTTACAAAACTAAACCCCAGAGTGTGTGTGTTTGTGTGTGGGTTGCAACTGTGTATACAGTTTGTTCAATGATAGCTAGGTCTACGGCTCTATGAATATTTAGAGCAGTCATCTACCACAACAACACCATCATCATAATCAGCATCATCATTATCATCATCATCCCCATCATCATCAATAATTAGGCAGCGTGTCGTTTCTTAATGGGATCACGTCACCACTCAGTTAAACCCAGACCGATCAACTCAGATCTAGCGCCCTCTGTTGGTTAAAGCCTTAACCTCAAGCCCCATTTGTTAAAACCATTAAAACGTTTCTTTCTTTGCGGTACACTCTGCTGCCAATGTCGGCATTCAGGAATATCAAATGTACAAGCCTTAGGACATACAAATATATTGATTTAAAAAACACAATAATTTTAGTTTTAAAAATCTTGTTTCCATCAAGCAGTCGTGTTATGTCCGTCTGAGTTAGTGACGTCTGGACCAGATCCCAGTATCGACTGATTATACTGGTGGTGCTCCGGCCTTTATGAGGAACGGTTTCTTTATCAAAGCTCGTCATTAACCTCCTTAAAAGTAAAACCAACATCAACATTTTCTTAACCATTACAGAATTAACCCTATTTTGTTTTTTCACTTGCTGTATTGACACAATCAAATATGTGTGTGTGTGTGTGTGTGTGTGTGTGTGTGTGTGTGTGTGTGTGTGTGTGTGTGTGTGTGTGTGTGTGTGTGTGTGTGTGTGTGTGTGTGTGTGTGTGTCCCTCACTGATGCTGTCCAGAGGGCTTGGCTGAAAATCAAATCTCTCACACACACACACACACACACACACACACACACACACACACACACACACACACACACACACACACACACACACACACACACACACACACACACACACACACACACACACACACATACGCACACATATAGATACACACACATACACACACACACACACACACACACACACACACACACACACACACACACACACACACACACACACACACACACACACACACACAAACACACTCACAGAGACTCACACAGTAAATAGTTTTGTGTCTAACTGGAAAAGTTCCAGCGTGTGATATTTAGACTACTGAAGATAGCTAGCAGGCTGCCTGCTAAATATATTTATTTATTTCATATCTTTGTTTCATTATATCTTTATACATATACATTACTTTCTACCAAACTACACATCATGTCTAGGGACCCGTGTGTTATCAGAGAGAGAGAAAGGGAGACAGAGAGAGAGAGAGAGAGAGAGAGAGAGAGAGAGAGAGAGAGGGGGGAGAGAGAGAGAGAGAGAGAGAGAGAGGGGGAGAGAGAGAGAGAGAGAGGTAGAGAGAGAGAGAGAGAGAGAGAGAGAGGGGGGGGGGGGAGGGAGGAAGAGGAGTAGAGAAAAGGAGAGGGAGAGATAGAGACAGAGAGAGACCGATGAGAGAGACAGAGAGGGTGAGAGAGGGATAGAGGGAGACAGAAGGAGTCAGATGTCTGGGTCTTTAACTATTCTGGCAGAGGGGTCATTAAACGCGTCCCGTCTGTGATTCGGCCCCTGGCGCCGGGCCCCTGACATCGGGCCGCCTCTCAATTAGCTTCTCAATCAGGCGAGAAGCGGCAGGCTGCCAGCGGAGCTCCGCCCAGCACAGAGCTAACCGCCCGTCAATGATCCGTTAGCGCGAGGCGTTCAAGGCCTGACCCGCAGCGGGAGATCAAACAACTCTAATCTAAGATGGCACGGCGTAGTTCAGATTAGCGTCCTCCAGGGGGACTGAGCGGGGCCCGCTGAAGGAGTAACGAGCCGCGCGGGCCGGGAGCGGGAGCGGTTCTTTTGTGAAGACCCATTAGGTTAAGAACAGCGGCTCATATCGGAGTCTGTTTGAGGCTCACAGGAGCTAAAGCGAGTGTACACACGGAGCAGGGAACGCAGAAACAGAATTAGAGGATTACTGCTCTCTTTGAAGGCAACAAACATGTTGGAGAAACTTCTGGAGGATTCTGTTGATTTCAGATCACAGAGTCTGAGGAGAAAAGTCTCTGGTGGACAAAATGAATCAGTCTGCGTAAGGAGCCTGAGGTCTTCTTCTGATGATCTACACACACCCTACACGCACACACACACACACACACACACACACACACACACACACACACACACACACACACACACACACACACACACACACACACACACAGACACAGACACAGACACAGACACCACACAGACACACGCGCAAAAACACACACACACACACACACACACACACACACACACACACACACACACACACACACACACACACACACACACACACACACACAGAGACACAGACACAGACACCACACAGACACACGCGCAAAAACACACACACACACACACACACACACACACATACAAACACACAGACCCCATACACACACGCACGCACACACACGCGCGCACACACGCACACATCCACACGCACGAAAGCACACACACACACACACACACACACACACACACACACACACACACACACACACACACACACACACACACACACACACACACACACACACACACACACACACACACACGATTTACACCATTCCTGCCACCATGAAGGCAGAGATGGAGTCAGTCTCGAGTTAATCTACCGATGCTCTCTGGTCAGAGCTCAGAGGCTGCCTCACGTGGAATCAGAGTGTGTTACTATTGCGGAGCAGTTCCTCCGATAGGTTGGAGACATCGGAGATCTCATCAATGAACC
Organism: Gadus chalcogrammus; assembly: GCF_026213295.1. Taxonomy (NCBI): domain Eukaryota; kingdom Metazoa; phylum Chordata; class Actinopteri; order Gadiformes; family Gadidae; genus Gadus; species Gadus chalcogrammus. Next base: position 17,914,516 of record NC_079423.1, on the reverse strand, counting down.
ATCACACGGCGCGCCCCCCACAGAGCGAGATCTGCTTAGGCTGAGGAAAATTACACCCACATCAAAGAAACCTTCTTAAAAGAGCAACTTTAGAAAAATTAATATTTGATAATGCTGAAAGCACACAGTCCACGAGTGTCTGAAATCTCTTTGGAATATTAAAACTTCTAATACGCCATACTTAGTCGGTATTAAGGATTAAAACAGCATATAAGACGCATTTAAAAATCGTTTTGCATATGAAAATACAATTTGTGAGCTCCGACGTAATGAAAGTTATTGAGTAGAGTTTTAATGAGGTTTTCAAAATGGCGCTTTTTCCGCCACCTGGTGGTCATACGGTCCAACTGCAGGTCGAGCGGCGGCCACGCTGACCCAACGCAGCACTTCTGTTCTGTCTTGTAAGGGAATTTGTTCAAGTTCAGAGTTTTCATTGATGTATTTCAGTGCTAAAAGTGTTCCCTAAATATGATTATAAAATGAGGTCTGTTGAATGCACATTGACAGAAATGTGCTTACTTATAAATAAAAACATATCGTCAATGTGAAATAATTGGGACAGCGCGCGGAAATCTGGCCTCCGAAAATACTGCTGAGTTTAGAGGAATCAGTGGTGAGATAGAGAGAGAGAGAGAGAGAGAGAGAGAGGGAGAGAGATAGAGAGAGAGAGAGAGAGAGAGAGAGAGAGGAGAGAGAGAGTGAGAGAGAGAGAGAGAGAGAGAGAGAGAGAGAGAGAGAGAGAGAGAGAGAGAGAGAGAGAGGGGCTGGAGGGACTGTAACCCGGGCCCAGGTCTCCCCAGCAGGAGTGTGTGTGTGTGTGTGTGTGTGTGTGTGTGTGTGTGTGTGTGTGTGTGTGTGTGTGTGTGTGTGGGGGGGGGGGGCAGTTTAGTGTGAACATTGAGTCAAACCGCTGAAAGTGGAGAAAAACACTCCTCACTCCTCACTCACTGCTCACTCCTCACTGCTCACTCCCCACTACTCACTCCTCACTGCTAGCTCCTCACTTACTGATCACTAATTCCTCTCTCTCACTCCTCTCTCCCCCCCTCCGTAGTATTCAGGTGGTCCATAAATAGCAGACGCTAACTAGCGTCACCCATCGTTCCCTCTTCAGAGTTGAGGGCCGATGTCGCTGGCGGACATTCAAATAACGACTGTGTTCCAGAGGCAGAAGACTCGTGTCAGCCCTCATATCTCAACATTTAGAGTTGCACACACACACGCACACACACACGCACACGCACACGCACACACACACACACACACACACGCACACACACACACACACACACACGCACACACACACACACACACACACACGCACACGCACACACACACGCACACACACACACGCCTCAGCCGAGCGTGTGACAGAGAAACAGTAAACACGAAAATACACTCATGGAGAAACTCATCATCTCACACAAATGTAGACCCATCCTATATATATAGTTCTGTATGTTTATAACACACAATATAACACAAATACAAATTAATCAATGTTACTTAAAGTGTTTTCTATTGGGGGCTTTCAGTTGTAAGAGCCAGAGTTTTGGATGTGTTTCTAATGTTTCTGTGTTTCTGATGTGCGCCACTGGGGGGAGCTGTGAGCGTCTGTGAGCGTGGAAGTAAATCAACTAAAGTGATCGGGCCAGGTGTGAGCGGGTTGGCCAGGTAACGGTAGCCCGCTGTTCCCGTCTCTGTACCCTGATGCGGATTAATGAAACACGCGTTAGGAGACGCGAAGATGAACCGCGCGGCCTGTCGTGTTGTGTTGTGAAGATTTAATTAAAACGGAGTTCCAGAGACTAAATGTGACTTCTGAGATCAACCTCGAACCGAATGAACCCCATCCTGTCGTTCACACGCCGTGGCGTACGGAAAACCCGCGAGGACCTCAGAGATGAACATCTGCTTGAAGAACGAAGGCCTACACACGGTTCTGGAGTCTGAGGAACTATTGGAGGAGGAGGAGAGGAGATCGAGGAGGAGGAGAGCAGAGCAGAGGACCTCCAGCCATCGAGGCCATCAGGTTAGAGACCCTCTCAAAGCCCTTCGAGTTGTCCGTCAAGCCTTCAGTATCTCGGGCATAAACACGTCAACACTAATCGTCAGAGAGAGTGATCCTATTGGTTCGGTTGTTCTTCTGCGGGACTTGTCGTGGTGTTTAATAAGCCGTCAGACACTTGACTCAGGCTCTTCATATTAAAACGCCAAACGAACGTACAAATCACACCTAACTAATGTAGGAAAACCTCCAATAAAAGGGTCAAACCTACGATACCGTAGGTAGCGTACCCCCGGGTCAGAGGAACTGGTTCTGAGCGGGAGCGGACCCCCGGGTCAGAGCGGGGTCTGTGGGGTGGTCGTTCATTCGGTCTTCCAAATGCCACGTTACCCCAACCAGGCTTCAGAGAGCAGGATTATGGATCTGCTATTGGCCTCTGCAGGCCCATGTGACCCAGCGGATCAATGTATTGATCAGGAAATCATCCTGATCATGACCTTGCCTGAGCATCTGACAGTTATGGATCACGCATCATGTGATGATTATGAAGATGGATGTCAGTGGGGTGGTGGTGGCGGTGGGGGGGGTACTCTCGGTGGGTCGCCAGCAATATGAACCGGGAGGACCTCGGATGTTGTTGAGAACCTTCTGAGCGTTAGTATGGTGAGGAGGAGCGAGGCAGCCCATAGGCTGCGTCAGGTCACCTGACCAGGTCATAGACTGATAGTGTGTACGACTTCACACACATCACAATGTACGTGAAGTCCTATCAGCAGGCACTTAATGTACGTTCTATGTCCTGGCACTTAATGTAATTTCTATGTCCTGGCACTTAATGTGTGTTGTACGTCCTTGCACTTAAAAATAGTAGTAGCATTGTGTAGCGTCCTCGCTATCTCTGTTGTGTACAGGGAATGGGTTAACCTAGCGATGGTTGGCACTTGGTTCTATGAACATCCTTAGTGTACCCACACAGATATATTGTTGTTTCTCTTTCTTCTGACAAATGGACTTATTGTAAGTCACTTTGGATAAAAGCGTCTGATAAACACCCTGAAGGTAAATGTCCACAAAGGAAGATGGAGGCCAATGCTTGGTTGGATGAACCTATTGTCGCTAGGGAAGGTCAAAGGTTGAAATCCCGTCCGCCCCCTCATCTGCTGTGACGTCATGACGACAGACTCAAGGTGAGAATGCTCCCCCAGGGCTCTGTCTCCCCTGCAGAGAGGACGTACGGTGATCAGGGGGTTCAGGGAGCCCACGAAGCACTTGAGGCAGGGGGACCCCAGCACGCTGGTGGTGACGCTTCGGAGAGCGTTTCAGCCTTCGGGACGTCTCCGGCCGCTGGCGTCTCCCGGGTCCAGGGCGGGACGGGGCTGAGGTTCTGGTGCTGTTGTGATGTTCCAGACGAGCCGTTTAAGCCGTCGACGGTGAGATGGGGCCACCGTGTTCCGCTCAAACGTAGCGACTCTCTCCTCGGAGACGGAGTTTACCTCCACACCCCAACGCACACATGATGCACATCCTGTCTGACACGGTGTATATTTAGAGGTACACATGTGTGCACGCATGCAAGTTATGATATTGTTATTATTGGGTTTGTATGTTTTTCTAGCAAATTAGGAAGCAAAGGCGGCGCTGTTCGTGTGCGCGTCGCCTCGACACCTGAGCTCTCAGGTGTGAGCGCTGTGGCGGGGGGGGGGGGGGGGGGGGGGGGGGGGGATCGGGTGTGATCAGCGGGCAAATTAAATCTGAGCTGTCAGTTCCTCGTGTCAGCACTCCCCGCTCTGCGCTGAGAGTGACGGGCTCACCGATTGGAGGCTGGGTTCCTCGGTGTCAAACGCACGGCGCAGCTCCCCGGTTACACGACTCCAGATCCACCCGGCGTCGCTCAGGGCCCCCCCCCCCGAACACACACACACCGCCACAGGGTGGTCTGGAGAACTACCACCTTGTACTCCAGAACCCTAGCTCTAGAATGTTGAGTTCTACAATGTTTGGATCTCGAGTGTAATGAGTTCTAAAAACGTTTTGATCGTAGTGATTGTAGTGAGTTCTAGAATGCTGTGTTAAAGGTGGTGTGAGTTCTACAATGTAATGAGTTCTATAATTTTTTGTTCCAGATGATGGCTTGTAGAATGTAATGAGTTCTAGAATGCTGTATTCTAGAGTGTAATAAGTTCTAGAATGCTGTATTCTAGAGTGCAATGAGCTGTAGATGGTTGTGTTAATCTAGATGGTGAGTTGTAGGTAGTTGTGTTAATCTAGTTGGTGAGTTGTAGGTAGTTGTGTTAATCTAGATGGTGAGCTGTAGGTAGTTGTGTTAATGTTGATGGTGAGCTGTGTAGGTAGTGGAGAGTGGTCCGGCGTGGTGATTGGTTGGACTCAGTGTTCCAGACGCACTGCGTCTCCTCTCGGTGAGCAGCGGCCCGGCCGGGAGCAGGGGAAACGTATACGCTTTGTGTTTCAGTCGGCCTCTCCTCTGGGATTCACTCGAGATTTATAGCTTGTTTCTCCCGTCGAATCCATAAACCCATCGCAGGGCGCAGCGCTACAAGGATAATGATTTGAAGGAGTTTTCATCCAGACTCTCATTTTTCAAACGTCAATTCCCGTCTTTTATTTAAAGCGTATTTTCACATCCAGCCGAATTTAAACTCTCGGGTTGAAATTCTGCTGAGGAAATAAAAACAAAACATTTGGCAAGTCTTATCTAAAGCATGCATTTTAAACTAAACGTGTTGAATAATTACTTTGTGGAACTATAACGACTACATCGAAGCTGCAGGTTGCTGTTCTTCACCCCACGACCAGGCGGAGGTTTCTAGAAGCTCGCTAGGGGATTAACGGGCCGCTGTGTCGGATGAGAGACCGGTAACTTCCTGACGCTAGGGGCGACAGACGACCGTGACTCCAGGCACTAGGCCAGACCAGCTGCTATTACGCGGGTCATCCACTGAGGGGCAGTATGGGACCACTGTTGGCCCAGCGAGGCGCTCTGGAGCAGGAGCAGAACCCTCGGCCCGGCCGCTGCACCGCTAGCTGGCGGATATTCACACAATGCACATGGTTATGCTAACTTATACACATAGTAATGCTTAACAGGAGTCTTTAAAATCACATTAGTCCTTGCAACTTTTGACTTAAAATATAGATGTAAAAGTGTGAATAATTATTAATTATACAGATCAGGGGATACAATTTGGCCAGATATATTTTATTCGTCATTTTGTGCTTTAAAATGAATGCTACAACATTGTTGTGCTCAGTCCGGCGTGTGAACGGCTGATTGTACTTGATGAGTGAGCGGCAGAGAGCGGGCCGGGAGTATTTAGCGCCTCGTCTCTCTCCGGGTGGTTCTCCGTTACCGGGAGACGGCGGAACCTTTGCGGGCTGTCCGTCACGCCCCGCGGTCAGGACGCCCTCATTAGACGCTCGCTTTATTCCGCGGTGATATTTGGGAGCGGGCCACAGGTTAGCCGCAATTATGCTGACGCGGGCCGGCTCTGGACGGGCTGAATGGAGACGTGAAGAGCAGGATTAGAGACGCTGGAAGATACACAGCGGTTAACCTTCACTCATATCCCCTGCCTGATCACTGCCGACACCCCGGCAGCCTCCTCGTCTCCCCTCTCTCCTCCTCCTCCTCTCCCCTCCCTCCTCCACTCCCTTCTCCTCCCCCCTCTCTCATCTCTTTAACTTCACTACCTCCCCCCTTTCCTCCTCTTCCTCCTCCTCCTCATCTCTGCTCCTTATCATCTCCCCTTTCTCCTCCTTCTCCTCCTCTTCCTACCCCTCCTCTCTCCTCCCCCTCTTCTCCCCCCTCTGCCTCCTCCTCGCCCCCCCTCCTTCTCCTCCTCCTCTCTCCTGGTGACCTTGACTCCTCGTGGGGGCTGTATTACTGCTGCGTTGGCCTTTCCCAGGAGATTAAATGAAGTTTAAATACGTCTGATTGCAATTTAGTCATTTAAAGTCTCCCTTTTTGTTTAGTCCGCGGCTCTGAGGCTAATGAGGTCGTTAATCCGTCCTCTGGTCCAGCGATGTGCTCAAACAGGAAGTGATGTCATCTCGCTTTGGTGATAACAGAACATAACCGTCCTACAGAGAGAACACAGATCTGGGTCTGAGTTCTAGGCTCACTCGCAGCTGGACGTTATTGTAGAGATCAGAGAATGCTGTTCTAGGATGACCTATTACAACACTTTTTGTGTAATTAAGCATTACTTCACACAACGTGAACGATAGAATAATGACCAACACAGATTCTAGTACGAGCGAAATAAAAATGAGAAAACAATTAAAAGGAAAAAAGGGAAATCTGCGTGGGGTAGTTAACGTTGTTAGGCTGTTGTTCGTCTTCAGGGCCAAACAGAAGCAGCGCTCGAGTCTGTTTTGTGTTACCTGTGTTGTGTGACCCCACCGAG
>NC_079423.1:17857500-17907984 GCF_026213295.1 Gadus chalcogrammus | reverse complement strand
CTCCCTCTCCCTCTCCCTCCTCCCTCTCCTTCCTCCCTCTCCATCCTTCCCTCTCCCCTTCTCACTCTCTTACTCCCTCCCTCTCATCTCCTCCACATAGCTCTCTTTCCTCTCTCTCCCCTCCCTCTCTCCCTCCCCCTCCCTCCCTCCCCCCTCTCCCCCTCTCCCCCTCATCCTTCAGTGGGTCCTGAGCTCGTCTTGTGAGCTCCAGATCTGAGGCTAGTGATGGGGCGGCTGGCTGATGTTTAGTAAACCTTCTCTCTTCTTTATTGCTGCATAATGAGGTCAAATGAAGCCTCGTTCTCATGCCCGGATGCCTCTCTCGCCCGCCGCCTCAAATCCTTGCTGACAGCCAGGAAAACAGCCGGGAGAACAGCCAGTAAAACAGCCGGCCAGGCAGCGCCGGCTCCCAGGGAGAGGCTGGTGTAGAACTGGCAGATAAAACGGCTCTTTTTATTCCTTGACAATTTCCATTGCAGTCAGTCCCCTAATTAGCCTCTTATTAGCCTGTGAGCGGCGCTCGCTAGCGCTAAGCCGCTAATGCCGCGTGTTAGCGCCCGGCGGAACACGGCGGTTTATTCCGCCGGATAACAGCTCAATCTGCCTCGCATCAATTTATGAAACGCATAAAGGACATGAACACACTCTAATGTTGGTAATTGTAATAATGTCGTTGGATGTTTTAATTCCAGAATGAACGGCTGCACGTGGAATACTCTCCACTATTAATAGTATGAGTCGCCGACCAGAACAATAACCTCTGTTTGTGTGTTGAGTTGCTGGGTCGGAGCGGTTCTGTTCTGCTGTGGGAGCGGTTCTGTTCTGCTGGGTCGGAGCGGTTCTGTTCTGCTGTGGGAGCGGTTCTGTTCTGCTGTGGGAGCGGTTCTGTTCTGCTGGGTCGGAGCGGTTCTGTTCTGCTGTGGGAGCGGTTCTGTTCTGCTGTGGGAGCGGTTCTGTTCTGCAGAACCTCAACGCAGCGCCACACGTACAGCGCTCCTACCACAACCTTACCACGCAGGGGTTGGTACCACTCCGTTACTAAGGCCTTACTGCGCCCCTAGCACGGCCCTTACCACTCCCCTAACCACGCCCCTTACCACTCCCCTAACCACGCCCCTTACCACGCCCTAACCACGCCCCTAACCACGAGGGCTCTGTGTTCAGGGTCAGGGCACTCACTAACCCAGGGGTCAGGGCCCTTACTAACCCAGGGGAGGGCTCCGTGTACAGGGTCAGGGCGCGGAGGCCCGCCCATAAATATGGACGGCGGAGGCCGGCGAGTTTAGCGCGCGGTGGATGCTAGCCGCTGCCCGGCGGATGCTAGCCTCGCCGCGGCCGCCCCGCTACATGCTAAGCGGATCTCGGCCTAATAAGGAGCAGAGCCTCGTTGGTGTCGATCATCCCCTCGTAGGGAGGATCTTTAATTTATAGATATGTATTTATATTATTGCATATTTAATTTATTTATGGACGCGGAGACGGTCGACATTAGCCTCCGGTTCCTCCGGCCGTTCACCGCCGCGTGCTGTCGACTTAACACACACACACACACACACACACACACACACACACACACACACACACACACACACACACACACACACACACACACACACACACACACACCTATCCCTGGGCGCATCTTTAATCCGCGCAGCGCGGCACGAGGGCGGGAGGAAGTTCCAATTAAAATTAAAATAAGCTCTTTTAACGGCTCTTAAATTGACAAGTGAACAATGCTGTGCGCGGCGTGTCTGTCAGAGGGCGCGGCGGCGGCCTGATGAGGCCCATCGCAGCCAATTAGCAGAGCCCGGCCTCGTCTGAATGATCCGCCGGTCTCTGGTGGGCTGGCCGGACCCTCACTGCACATCACGGACAAACAGCCTCCGCTCAGAGCAGGAGGAGCAGGTGGAGGAGGAGGAGGAGGAGGAAGGGGGGAGGAGGTGGAGGAGGAGGAGGAGGAGGAGGAGGAGGAGGAGGAGGAGGAGGAGGAGGAGGTGGAGGAGGAGGAGGAGGAAGAGGTGGAGCAGGTGGAGCAGGAGGAGGGGGTGGAGGTGGAGGAGGAGGAGGAGGAGGAGGAGGAAGAGGTGGAACAGGGGGAGGAGGGGGAGGAGGAGGGGGAGGAGGAGGAGGGGGAGGAGGAGGAGGAGGAGGAGCAGGTGGAGGAGGAGGAGGAGGAGGGGGAGGAGGAAGAGGAGGAGGAGGAGGAGGAGTGCCGCTAGCTCTACCTCTGTGTGTTGACCCTGACCTCTCCCCCCAGCTATAGCGCGGCCTAGCGTAGCTTGCTAGCCGGCGTAACTCTCCCCCCCGCGGTGACCCGGCGCGCTAGCCTCTGCGGCGCTGCTACATGCTAATGCTAACGTCGCTAACGAGGGAGGTGTAGTCGTCAGCGGGGGGCCGTCCTGTAACGCCGCCGCCGCCGCCGCCGCCACCACCGCCACCACCGCTTCCTGTTTGCTCAGGCCGGGCCAGGAGCTCAGCGGCGCCGCGCGCTAGCAGCTAGCAGCTAGACTTCCTGTTCCCGGAGTCCATCCCAGACCGGTTGTTTACCAGGCCTTGAATAATGGAGTGGCAGCTGAGGAGCAGCGCGGAGCAGAGGGACCGGGGCTAGAATAGAGATGAGGAGGAGGACGGAGGGGGGGGGGCTCTGAAGGCCGACGCTCCGGGGCTGGAATTCATTCTCATCCCAGATCCTCCTGGACGCCCGTGTGTGTGTGTGTGTGTCAGTGTGTGTGTGTCTGTGTGTGTGTGTGTGTGTGTGTGTGTGTGTGTGTGTCTCTGTGTGTGTGTGTGTGTGTGTGTGTGCGTCCTTCACAGCAACACGCTGGTACAACCCGCTCGCACGCGGACGGGTTTCCCTCAATTAGAGCGCGGATCGTTTGAGCATTCAGATCGGACGGACGACGTCCTGCGTTTGAATCCTCCGTTTGAGTGTGTGCGTTTGAGAGTCGGAGTCGGGCGGGAGGGGAGCGCGGAGGCCGGGGCCCGGACAATGTTCCAGAGGAAGGGGGGGGGGCCCTGCGTCCGGCCCTAGGCCTGCCGGGCCCCGGTGACCTCACTGCGCTCCCATTGGCTGAGGGAGGCGGGCTCCATACTGGATGCTGGGGGGTCAAATGGTCCCCTAGTTCGTAGCTTCCTGTGGTTAGAGCCCGGGTCGCTGGGAGCCGGCTCCTCTCCGCTCCGACGGACCGCTCGGGGGCTGGTTCTTACCGGCGCTTTAATGGAGGATGTTTTACCGCCTGCTGATGACAGTGTAATGTGTCCGTAGGACCGGGAACGCTGGGTACAGGAACAGGGAGCGCTGATGAACGCAGAGTACAACGACCGCGTGGTTGGAATACTCGCCAGATTGGATCGCGATCTCTCTCTACCTGTTTCTCTCTCTACCTGTCTCTCCATCATCTGTTTCTGCTTCTCTGTATCTCTCTGTCTCTGTCTCCCTCTCTCTCTCTCTCTCTCTCTTTCTCTCTCTCCCTCTCTCCCCCTCCCTCTCTGTTTCTTTCTCCCTCTCTCTCCCTCTCTCTCTCTCTCTCTGTCGTCCTCCCTCTCCCTCTCTCTCTCTCTCTCTCTCTCTCTCTCTCTCTCTCTCTCTCTCTCTCTCTCTCCCCCCTCCCCCTCTCTCTCTCTCTCTCTCTCTCTCTGTCTCTGTCTCTCTCTCTCTCTGTCTCTGTCTCTGTCTCTCCCTCTCCCCCCTCTCCCTCTCTCCCCTCCCTCCCTCTGATGAGGAGCTCTCTGGTTCTCTGCGTCTGCGTCTGTCACAGTGAGTGGCGTGCGCTCTGACAGGTGGGCTCTATATCCAGAGCGGCGGTGGACGGCGGGCTGTCGGAGGATCTCTCGCCCCCGGCAGTAGGAGCAGGAAGCCCGCGCTTTGTTCAGAGCGCTTATCAAAGGCTCTGATTAAATGTCTGCGCTGTGAGCGGCGCGGCGAACACGCGGCCGTAAAACAGCCCAGAACACGTATCAGAGCGGGTCTGAGCTGAATGCAGGAGGCCCTGCCTAGGGCTGCCGCCGCTGCTAGGCATGCTGGGAGATCATTTACACTTTTGTTGTGGTTGTTGTTGTTGACACGCGTCTGGGTTTGAGTTGAGCCTGTCTCACTCTCCGCGTCTATCATCTTGCTCTTCCTCCTGGTCCTCCTCCTCCTCTTCAGTATCCTCCTCTTCCTCCCCATCTTTCTCCTCCTCCTCCTCATCATCCTCCTCTTCCTCCCCATCTTTCTCCTCCTCCTCCTCTTCATCATCCTCCTCTTCCTCCACATCTTGCTCCTCCTTCTCCTTGTCATCATCCTCCTCCTCTTCATTGCCCTCTTCCTGCTGCTCCCTTTTCTCTTCCATCATCCTCCTCTTCCTCCTCTTCCTCCTCCTGAATTTCTGGAGCAGGTGGCCCTACCCTCCTCTTCCTCTGGTCGTCTAGAAAAGGCCAAGGATCGGTTGTTACAGCCCAGTCGCTCCATCCCATTTAGTGTGTCGTAGCATGATAGGAAACTAGCTCGCTGTATCATAGCATAATGTATAGTAGAACTAGCTAGCTTTATCATAGCATGCTAGTAGAACTAGCTAACTGTATCATAGCATAATAGTAGAACTAGCTAGCTGTATCATAGAATAATGTTTAGAACTAGCTAGCGGTATCATAGCATAATGTATAGCAGTACTATCTAGCTGTATCATAGTTTAATGTATAGTAAAACTAGCTAGCTATATCATAGCATAATGTACAGTAGAACTAGCGGTATCATAGCATAATGTATATTAGAACCAGCTAGCTGTATCATAGCATAATGTATAGTAGAACTAGCTAGCGGTATTAAAGCATAATGAATAGTAGAACTAGCTAGCTGTATCGTAGCATAACGTATAGTAAAACTATCTAGCTGTATCGTAGCATAATGTACAGTAGAACTAGCTAGCTGTATCATTGCATGATATTAGAACTAGCTCGCTGTATCATAGCATAATGTATAGTAGAACTAGCTAGCTGTATCATAGCATGCTAGTAGCACTAGCTAACTGTATTATAGAATAATGGTAGAACTAGCTAGCTGCATTATGGCATAATGTATAGTACAACTAGCTAGCTGTATTATAGCATAATGTATAGTAGAACTAGCTAGCTGTATCATAGCATGCTAGTAGAACTAGCTAACTGTATTATAGCATAATGGTAGAACTAGCTAGCTTCATTATGGCATAATGTATAGTACAACTAGCTAGCTGTATCATGGCATAATGTATAGTAGAACTAGCTAGCTGTATCAGCATAAGTTATAGTAGAACTAGCTAGCTGTATCATAGCATAATGTATAGTACAACTAGCTAGCTGTATCATTGCATGATAGTAGAACTAGCTCGCTGTATCATGGCATAATGTATAGTAGAACCAGCTAGCTGTATCATAGCATGATAGTTCAAGTAGCTAGCTGTATCATAGCATAATGTACAGTAGAACTAGCTAGCGGTGTCATAGCATGATAGGAAAACTAGCTGGTGGGATCATATCATAATGTATAGTAGAACTAGCTAGCGGTATCATAGCATGACAGTACAACTAGCTAGCTGTATCGTAGGAGTTTGTGTTTTATGTCATGTTGTATGATGTGGTCCATGTTGTGTAGCTGTGTGCTGTAGCAGGGTTGCGTTTCTGTGTGTTTGTTTGTATGATAACAACACACCATTATCCGTGGATCTGTGGATGCCCGGTCGTTTCCAAGAACTCCCCTCCTCCTCCTCCTCCTGGCTCCTTCTCATCCTCACCCCCATATTTGAGTTTCCCCATAATGGGCTTTGACTCCTGGCTGCACGTTTACGGCGCTCTTCATGTGATCAGCCTATCTGCTAGCGTGGCGCGCTAGCTACGCAGACTGCTAGTGACAGGCCGGCAGTCTGTCAGCAGCACTCACACACTAATGATTTCCCTTTAGTCTGTTTTCTGTCTCATTGGCCGCTTCCTTCTAAAACAAAATTGCTCATTTAAATTCTCATGCCTGGGGCATTTTGGTCTTCAAATATTGTTGAAAAGTGAAAGGATTAGGCAGAATATGCTTTTTTAAAATGTTAATATATCTTCTGGTTCACTTTCCCCTCTGAGGCCAATTAGAGAGCTTCTGCTGGCTGCATTAATGTCAAACTGACAACGCGCTCTAATTACAGTGTGCTTGAAACCTAACTTTCACTTGTGCCTGGCTGTGACACGGAGCGCTCCCTGCCAGCGTTTGATCATTTAATCATCGCTCGCTCCGCGCTCCGCGCTCTCCTGTACGCACACGCCGCCACCTTTGTTCCCCGCGCTGCCGCGCGCCTCCGCCTTTCATTATCCGCCGCCGTGTTTTGCCCGGGTTCATTAATGACATCACCCCCCCCCCCCTTTCAGAGTGGGGTGGGGGGGGGGGGGGGCAGGGGGGGCGGGCCTCCGTGCCCGCGTTGTTTACCCACCTGATTCCCCGTTTACATTGTGTTGTTTGTGTTTGCGCGCGTGTTCCCGCCGCCGCGCTGTCACGCGGAGTGAGGGATGATGGGTAATGGCGGCGGTGGAGCGCGCCGGGCCCCTGACGCCGGGCCCCTGACGACAGACCCCTGACGACGGGCCCCTGATGGGCCCGTCGCCCCTGACGACGGGCCCCTGATGACGGGCCCCTGACGCCGGGCCCCTGACGACGGCTAATGGCCTCGCGGTGGAGGTGGGCCGAGGCGGCCTCGTCAGCTGTCACTCAGGCCTCACGGCGGCGACGCTGGGAGGAGCCGCTGAGTGACGGGAGCTGCTGTTGTTGACGTTGACCTTGTTGTCGTTGTTGATGTTGTTGTTGTTGATGTAACTTATTGCGTTCCACAGGCCTGATCGGAGGTCTGCGTAGAGCCCAACGCCACGTCAGTGGCGATGTCGGTGAGCCCGAACTTTAATCCGATTGATCGGTTAGATACCGGTGTTGAACCGACCTGACGGCGTTCAGCCTCCGGGTTTCTGTTTGGGTTCCGGTTCTGAGCGGCTTTGGTCTCCATGGCGATCAGTCGGAGTACCGGTGATGGTTCCGACGGCAGAGAGGGGGTCTGTGCCGTAGGATAATGATCCCCTCTAGCGGGGTGTGTGTGTCTGGGGGGTATTTATAGCCGCTCTCCTCATGTTTACAGTCCCCCCCCCCCCCGCGCCCGTCACGGCTGACAGGGCAGCGCCAGCGAACGGGCGCTCCTGTAAATAAGACCCCCCCCTCCCCCGTTTAGCCCCCCCCGCTGTCAGTTGTCACGCCCGTCCCGGTAATGACCCGCCGTTTGTTTTTAAATGTCATTAAGCCGTGTTGAACAGAACCGCCCGGCGGAGAACCTTCCAGAGAGAGAACCAGCTAGGCCCGCCCCCGCGGGGGAGCGCGCCCTAATCACCTCTAATCACTGCCTCATCAGCCGCTCACTCGCTCCCTCCTCCCGCCACCGCCGTCTGCCTCCCCTGTTACCGCGGCGATACTCACACTAACCCCGCGTTCCCCGCTGTTTGTGATCCGTCTTCGCTCCGACATCAGGTAACAGGAAGTGACAATCGAGCGTTTTCCGATCACGGCGTTGTTTCCGATCACGGCGTTGTTTCCGATCACGGCGTTGTTCCCGCGGCGTGCGTGACTTCGGTCGGAAATCACACCTGAGATCTAGGGTCGTAATTATCTCAGCGTCGCCATCGGCATGGATCAATCAGAGGAGGAGGAGGAGGAGGAGGAGGAGGAGGAGGGAGGAGGAGGGAGGAGGAGGAGGAAGGAAGGAGGAGAAGATGGAGGAGGAGAAGATGGAGGAGGAGGAGGAGGAGGAGGAAGGGAGGAGGAGGAGGAGGAGGAGAAGATGGAGGAGGAGAAGGAGGAGGAGGAGGAGGAGGAGGAGGAGGAGGAGGAGGGAGGAGGAGGAGGAAGGAAGGAGGAGAAGATGATGGAGGAGGAGGAGGAGGAGAAGGGGGAGGAGGATGAGTAGAGAAGTGGAGGAGGAGGAGGGAGGAGACAGAGGGTGGAGGAGGAGGGCGGAGCGGCAGTGGTGCTGGTGGTGTTGGCTCCGGGGGGCCGTGCGACCCTCCCTGACTGACAGCTCTGCTAATGAGGCGGCGTTCAGAGGAGCTCCGGTTTGAGCCAACCTTGCGGAGGATTCGATCCCGGACGGAACGCAACTGGAATCAATGTGCTCCCCACCGCTGTGTGTGTGTGTGTGTGTGTGTGTGTGTGTGTGTGTGTGTGTGTGTGTGTGTGTGTGTGTGTGTGTGTGTGTGTGTGTGTGTGTGTGTGTGTGTGTGTGTGTGTGTGTGTGTGTGTGTGTGTGTGTGTGTGTGTATTGCGATGGACTAACAAATAGACCCAGCAGTGTGTCCTTCTGCTTCCTGACGGCGTGTGACAGAGGCCGTTATGGGAGGAGAGGAGAACATGACGATAAGAGGGCTTTAGAGTGTCATCAGCAACACCAGGCACGCATGACCGCACACACGCAGGTACGCACAAACACACAGAATTAAAACTTGCGCACACACAACTTACACTTAAACATGTGTACGAACACACATACACACAAACACGCGCACACATACACACGCCCCTTGCTGGACGCGTTCTCCAGATGATGAATGATACATAGAGGAGTGTGTCTCTATGCTGCTGCGGCGGCTGTTGTTTTCACTGTGATTAGCATAGATTAGTGCAAAGCTGAACTTCAAATTAAAAGTCAATTTCCTGTGTTTGCGTTGCTGCATAATGTATTGTGAGGGCGGGGAGAGACATCAAACCGAGCTCAAACAGCAGAAAATACGAACATCCTGAGGGAGAATATTGTAAAAGCCTTTATTTTTTTTTACATTTCAAAGCAGAGATCATCGTTTTGATATAAAGCTGGCGTCCACATAGTAGGAATGAAGATCTGGAAAAAGATAAACTATATATACATACGTTATATACATATGATTATATATATTTGTTTACATATATAAGTTTATAAATATTTATCTATATGTTCATATATAAACATATATATATATATGCATAAATATGTCAAATGCTAAACAGACCTCGGATCAGATACAACCAGAGTCTGGACCGGACCGGACCAGTAGACAGACTGGACCCTCATGGTCCTGAACAGACCAGCAGGCGGACTCTGGTCCGTCTCCCACTCAGAGACCGCGTGGAGGACAGTACTTCCTGTTAGTGAACCAGGCTACAGCCCAGAGAGAAGACCGGTCTGGTGGTTCAGACCGGTCCAGGTCTGGACCGGTCTGGTCCAGACCGGTCCAGGTCTAGACCGGTGTGGTCCAGACCTGGACCAGACCGGTCCAGGTCTAGACCGGTCTGGTCCAGACCTGGACCGGTCTGGTCCGCTGGTCTAGACCAGGACCTGACGAGTCTCGGACTTATTCGATGCTTCAGGTCCTGTGATCATCACCCACAGTCTGTATTTTTCCTACACTCCAGCATTGTTTAATTTTTTTTATCTTTTCTTTATTGAATCTTAATGTTTCCTTTAATGAATATTTGAGCTCCATGAGGATGCTGGGTAAAGATCTGTAATGGTACGTTCTAAACAGTACGTTCTTTAATGGTACGTTCTAAAGCAGTACGTTCTTCAATGGTACGTTCCTGCGATCTGTAATGGTACGTTCTAAAGCAGTACGCTCTGTAATGGTACGTTCCTGCGATCTGTAATGGTACGTTCTAAAGCAGTACCAGTGTTTCCCACAGAAATTTTGGAGACTATGGGGGGGGGGGGGAAGGGGGGGGGTATGGAGCGATTGTTGACCGGGGGGGGGGGGGGGGGGGGGGTTGTATGGAGCGATTGTTGACGGGGGGGGGGAGGTTGTATGTCTTCAAACTTCGTCTGAGCAAAAAAAAAATTTTTTTTTTTTTTTAATAATAATAATAATTCATGTGCACGCAGAGACTATGGCGGCCGAAATTAGACTATGGCGGGCCGCCATAGTCTCGTCAATGTGTGGGAAACACTGCAGTACGTTCTTTAATGGTACGTTCCTGCGATCTGTAATGGTACGTTCTAAAGCAGTACGTTCTTTAATGGTACGTTCCTGCGATCTGTAATGGTACGTTCTAAAGCAGTACGTTCTTTAATGGTACGTTCCTGCGATCTGTAATGGTACGTTCTAAAGCAGTACGCTCTTTAATGGTACGTTCCTGCGATCTGTAATGGTACGTTCTAAAGCATTACGTTCTTTAATGGTACGTTCTAAAGCAGTAGGTTCTTTAATGGTACGTTCCTGCGATCTGTAATGGTACATTCCTCCGTTGTATTGTTCATAAACATCTGCCTCAGGAAATACAACATGACAGCCAATCAGAGCTCAGGCGTACCAGCTGATATCAGACAGTGAACATGGATAGAACATATTATACAGTACAACATGAATATAACCTATCATTCAGTAGAACATGGATAGAACATATTATACAGTACAACATGAATATAACCTATCATTCAGTAGAACATGGATAGAACATATTATACAGTACAACATGAATATAACCTATCATTCAGTAGAACATGGATAGAACCTTATATCATACAGTAGAACAGAATAAAGCCTTAGATCATACAGTAGAACATGAATATAACCTGATATCATACAGTAGAACATGAATAGAAGTATTGTCATCATACAACATGAAAATAATCCATACAACATAGTAATTACAATATATGATAAATTATGATCAATAAATGATCATATTTCATTCTATCGTATGACGTATATTCACTATACCATATCATCAGGGGATGATCATTAACAGGTCATGTTGTGTTGCATCTTACTGTAGCACATGAATTTAATCTGTTAACATGAGTAGAGTTCACGTGAGTCCAATCTGACCTCCCATTAAACAGGGACCTCCAGCGGGCGGACTGGGACCTCCGTACTGGGGACCTCCGTACTGCGGACCTCCGTACTGGGGACCTCCGTACTGGGGACCCCCGTACTGCGGACCTCCGTACTGCGGACCTCCGTACTGCGGACCTCCGTACTGCGGACCTCCGTACTGCGGACCTCCGTACTGCGGACGGGGGCTTTGGGAGGAGCTAGAGTGGGCTGCATTAGCTGAGTGGTTCAGCAGCAGAGGAAGTCATTCAGCCACAGGTTGTGTGAGTTGCGCGTGACCCTGTGACCTCTGGGAACGAAGGAGACCTCTGTGGTGGAACGTAGCACCTCCACCGTGGAGCCCAGATGTTCCTCCTCCACCTCGTCCACAGCCCTGTCCCTGCTTTAGACTGCTCCACCCTCCACCTGCTCCTCCTCCTCCTCCTCCACCTGCTCCTCCTACCTCCTCCTCCACCCTCCACCTCCTCCTCCACCTGCTCCTCCTACCTCCTCCTCCACCTGCTCCTCCACCCTCCTCCTCCTACCTGCTCCTCCACCTCCTCCTCCACCTGCTCCTCCACCTCCTCCTCCACCCTCCACCTCCTCCTCCACCTGCTCCTCCTACCTCCTCCTCCTTCCTACTCCTCCTACCTCCTCCTCCACCTCCTCCTCCACCCTCCTCCTCCTACCTGCTCCTCCACCTCCTCCTCCACCTGCTCCTCCACCTCCTCCTCCACCCTCCACCTCCTCCTCCACCTGCTCCTCCTACCTCCTCCTCCACCTCCTCCTCCTACCTCCTCCTCCACCCTCCTCCTCCTACCTGCTCCTCCACCCTCCTCCTCCTACCTGCTCCTCCACCCTCCTCCTCCACCTGCTCCTCCTACCTCCTCCTCCTTCCTACTCCTCCACCCTCCTCCTCCACCTCCTCCTCCTCCTCCACCTCCTCCTCCTCCACCTGCTCCTCCTACCTGCTCCTCCACCCTCCACCTCCACCCTCCTCCTCCTACCTGCTCCTCCACCTCCTCCTCCACCTGCTCCTCCTACCTGCTCCTCCACCCTCCACCTCCACCCTCCTCCTCCTACCTGCTCCTCCACCTCCTCCTCCACCTGCTCCTCCTACCTCCTCCTCCTTCCTACTCCTCCACCCTCCTCCTCCACCTCCTCCTCCTCCTCCACCTCCTCCTCCTCCACCGTCATCTGAGTGGAGCTTCAGCAGCTAGCTGTTCGTAACCTGTTCATTTTGAAGGAGCTGATTGGTTGTCAGACAGAGTTGTCTCAATCAAACATTTAACACAATGTTTTTGCCTCACCAATTGATTAATTACCAGGAGCTTTTAATTGCAATGACCAAGGTGGGGCTCTTATTGTGGTAGGTTATCAGACGTTACTTCCTACAAAATCCTAGGACACACATTTGGAGTTTATGACTTTAACTTGAAATGTATAAAAACATTAAACATAGGCCTAACAGAAATAATATCCGGTTAATAACAATATAATATGATCTATAATAGTATATACTATTTATTTCCAATTGTAGTTTGCTTATTTTAACAGTCATAACCTCTCTGTATCGTTGCCATAATCTCATTAGGTTTTGTAATTACTGTCTCTCCCTTTTTAATTTCATTCTTCTTATTCATTTTTCCCGTTTAAAATCAATTCAAGAATCGAATTATGAAAATACTAAGTGAAACTCTGTTGTTCAAACGTAACAATAACACAATCAGTTAGAAATAAAATATAAATTCGAAAATAGAAAAAAATATCACATTGTTACTAATCCAGCTCGTGTCCTTATTGGTTGATTTAAACAACGTTAGCAGCAGTAATACGTGAGCCTGTGTGAATATCTGAACTCGACAATAAATTCGGTCTTTGAGATTTTTGGCCGGAAGTACGGTAAATATATTTTAAACATAGGCCTACTAATTACACTCAAAGGACCTAATCACCCAGTAATGGACCCCCCACCGCTGTGTGTGTGTGTGTGTGTGTGTGTGTGTGTGTGTGTGTGTGTGTGTGTGTGTGTGTGTGTGTGTGTGTGTGTGTGTGTGTGTGTGTGTGTGTGTGTGTGTGTGTGTGTGTGTGTGTGTGTGTGTGTCATCTCGTCGTATCTCATTATATCCATCGCCTTCGGAGTAAACACCAAAGAATCCGCTAAATATAAACCGGGCGAGGAGGGACGCGCACTGACGGGGTCTGCGGTGTGTGCGGGGATGCGGACTGACGGGGTTTGCAGTGTGTGCGTGTGTGTGAGGCTGGTGATTGACAGCCGAAATGCGCGTGTTTCCTTGCAGAGACCGCGCTGTGCACCTGAAGGTCGCGTGCGGTGAAGTGACAGCTTCACGCGCCAGGAATCGATCCGCAGCCGGGCGATCATCGACTATCAGCCGGGGCCAATAAGGCGATGCTCTAACGGGTGGCGTTCAATGGAGACCCTGATAAACCCATCGATTGGTGGAGTTCATGAAAGGGCGATCTGTCCTCCTATTGGCTGACGTGTGGAGCCACGCGCGCCTTTCAGCGGCGCGACATGTCGTGACGCGTTGATGGGGCCACGATATCACGACAGGAGGCCTCTGATGCAGATATATGATGTGTATGTGTATATTGCATGTATATATATATATGTATGTAATACGTATGTATAATATATATGTATATACATATACATATGTATACATGTGTATGTATGTAGATGTATAGGCCTATTCTATATGTTTATATTATAGGCCTATCAACGATATTTATATAATTCAAAATATCATCTACGATTACAATGTTTATTTACCATAATACGAATAGGCTTAGGCCTACAATGATATGCTATTATATGTATATAATAGCATTATGTCATCTGCTAGGCTAATTGTAGTTTTGGAAATCGAGATAATAATATAAGTATTTTATGTAGAATATTTAATATGAATACATAGAATAGTCTTTAATAAATTGACGATATAAGTATTAAAATATATAATAGTAGGCCTGTATATAATAGGCCTACTATAAAACCGCCTACTAGCTCTACTCATCTTTCGACCTCAGCAGTGTTGTGATTATTCAAACATGGTTTAAAAAATCTGACATTTACAAACCAAAAATAAACAATAAAAAATAAAAGTTTAAGCGTGCATTTAAACTCCAATTAGATGCAGTTTGTTTTGTTGTCCGCGTTGTGTGTCTGTAGTGGTTTGCGTGACGGAGCAGAGAGAGTGAAACGCGTTGCAGCGGTCGGTCTGATATCAGTTCAGCAGCATCAGGCCTGATAGCACGCGTCGTGTTGTGACAGATCCAGGACCAGTTAAACCGCCGCTGATGGGCGCTCGCTGCGCTGCCGCGTCGCTCTGTCGCCGCCTGGCGGTGACATGACGTCAGTGTGTCGGAGGGATAATGAGGGATTGACGGTTAAGAGATTAACAAAATAACCACCAACGACACTGACGCGTAACCGTGGATGGCTTACATTTTCCTGAATAAATGTATTTCAAGAAAGACGAGTATCAAAATTTCGAACGATGGATTTGGTTATATTTGCTCACATTTGAACATTAAACTGTATTTATTTCTAGAAACAATTATTTAAAGGAATGTGTATTTTTATCAGTTCATGTTGTGTTAATTAGTGTGTTGATAACGTGAGGAACGTGTATTTAGATTTAGTGTTGAAATTGGAACGACATTACATTCGTAGTTCTGAGCATATGATTATATTCTCCAGTGCAATAAAGAATTGAATCCCAATCCAGCGATATAGGCCATATTAAATAAATAATAAATCATCCGTTAAATGTTGTTGTTTTTCGACTTTAAAAAATGTAGTTCATAGTCTCTAAGAATCACCTTTAATCAATTTCCCTGTCAATATCTGCTGGGAGTAGCCTAAATAATATTACTAATAATACATGATCGCCTTCTGTGTGATACAGCAAACGTTCGGTCATTTACACACTCTGACCAAGATTACAAACGAAACATATTCACGAATTAATGCACGAAATATGTTCAATCTGCCTTCGCGTCGAATTTAGTGGGTCAAGTATAGGCCTATAACAATTATGAATAAAGTCTGCCGGTTACAGAAATTATAAATAAAGTAGGCCTACTGGTCTGAGAGTAGGCCCACTGAGGAAATATAAAGACTGAATTATGAATTATTATTATTCTTATTATTATACAGTATGACGGAGGGTACAATCATAACGCTACGTCACGTCGTGAAGATCCACGCGCTGAGAAACTAACCAAATGGAATCACGTGATCGCTCCATAATTGCTTTCCTAATTAGCGTGAAGAGGTGATTAACGCCTGCACGCGCTGTCACCGGGCATCCCGCGCCTCCGTTCCGCGGCCCGAGACACCGGAAACAGACCCCTCACTTTAAACAACAGAAACAAACCGACTGGTTATCTCATACTTTAATACTTTAAAACACGGGCTGTATTATTCTATATATATATACATATCTTCATATATATATATTATATATATATATGCCAATAATAAATAAACCACATGTTTGTCGGATCATTTGCTTTCTCTCTCTGAAGTTGCAGGCGGTAAAAAAAAAATCCACGGGCAAAATAAAACCGAGCATTAAAATGGAGAGTTGTAAAGTTTCCGTTCCGGCCTACCATGCTGCTGCCGCGGTGGGTTGAGGGTCAACTCCCGGCTACCGGCTGCAATGTCCCTGATGGGGACTATCGGTCTGGTGATTCTGGTCTTCAGTAGCGGGGTCTATCTCCCGGTCTCTCTCCCAGTCTCTCTCCCTGTCTCTCTCCTGGTCTCTCTCCCAGTCTCTCTCCCTGTCTCTCTCCTGATTTCTCTCCTGGTATACCTGCGGAGCGGAAGTCCCTCTGAAGGTCGCTCCGAGTACCGAGGTCCTCCAGACTCCTCGTGGAGGCTCGTCTCGCGCGGTGCCGGGCGCCCCGGTAATACACGTCCGGGTTCCAGACCGGGACCGGCGCGAGCCTCCACCGGCCGGGCTGCGGTTCACCGACCAGACGGAGAAACGCGTCGCTGATTGGCCCCTGCGCCCGAGAGGGGGCCGCCGCGCCTCAGCCAATCACAGCGCGCGCCGCGTGATGAAAGGTACAGAGGAATATTAATTCTCCCTCCGCTCGCCGTGGGCCCGTGGGCCCGTGACGTCACCGGAGGAAGTCATCGCGGCGGCTCGACGGCGGAACGATTAGAAAGCGAAGGAAAGCGCGTGATGTGGACGAACTGCTCCTCCGCGAGACACTCAACCGCCACGCACCGACCCGAGCGCAAAGTTTAGAGAACCCGCAGCAAGAGGAGCGCGTTGGACGACCCGCACACGGAACGCGCGGACATGGAGACGTGGATTTGATTTCGTTCCCCTGACAACTCTTTTGGGTTCTCCTTCCACTTGTTAGAATTAAAGTTTTTATTACTATTCTTTTGGGTGAGTTGATTTGTTGTCTGTTTACATCATCCTCATCATCCTCACCCTCGCGCGGGTCACACGGAGGAGTTTTAAGCGCGCGCGGTCGGTGTTATGAAGACGTGTTTCCCGCGGTGTTAACAT
This sequence comes from Gadus chalcogrammus, assembly GCF_026213295.1. Taxonomy (NCBI): domain Eukaryota; kingdom Metazoa; phylum Chordata; class Actinopteri; order Gadiformes; family Gadidae; genus Gadus; species Gadus chalcogrammus. Next base: position 17,891,617 of record NC_079423.1, on the reverse strand, counting down.
GGACGGGTCCAGCTTTGGAATAGACACTATCCTCTCGAGCGCCTCGAACCCGGGTCCGGTCCCCGCGGCCGCCATGATGAGCGCAGACTCGCGCCTCGGAGACTCGCGCCTCGGAGAGGCCAGGGCGGCGGACGCACGGAGCCATGCGACGCCGTCCCCCGCGTGCTCGGACATAGACACGGTGGGCACGGAGCCCTCGTCCCCCATCTCAGTTACCATGGACACCCCGGACAGTCCCCAGCATCCGCTGCATCCCCATCACCACCACCTCCACAGCAGCAACAGCCTCCACCACCAGCACCACCTCCTCCACCTCAGCCAGCACCACCCGCTGGCGGGCGGTGCCGCCGCGCGCACAGCCACCTCGTCCTTCCTCATCAAAGACATCCTCGGCGACAGCAAGCCGCTGGCCGCGTGCGCCCCGTACAGCACGAGCGTCCCGTCGCCGCCCGACCACCACCACCACCACCACGCGCCAAAGGGCGAGAGCGCCTCGCCGGGAGCGGACGGCTTTCGGCCGAAGCTCGAGCAGGACGAGCTGAGGGCGAAGCGGGAAGAGCTGCAGCACGAGATGAAATGCAACGGTACGTAGAGCACGAAATAACAAAAGGTTTACCATGTTTTTTTATCAACTAAGACGGTTTAATGTTTTATATAGGTGTTTATATTAATAAGTGTCTCAGGGTTGGAGAGGAATGAACGTGTTTTAAATGGTAGAGCGGAGTTTGACGTGTGTATAAAAATGTTTTAATGATAGAGAGGAATGTAACGTGCTTTAATGTTATATATGACATTTGCTAAATGTTAGTCAGGAGTAGAAAATACTGCAATTGTTGGAGTAGGAATTGTCGATTTTATAATGTTTTAGAAGAGAATATTAAATGTTTTAAATGTGTCGGTATATTGGAGTAAGAAATATGAAATCGTTTCGGACTGTGGTTTATAGAATAGTGTGCTGTGGTAGTCTGAGAACTATATTAAATAATGCCGACTGCAATATCATTTAATATAATAGGCCTACTGTTATAATATTTGAAATAATACTAGTCTACAAGCGTTCGAAATTCCCAACTGTGTGTTTAATCTGACGGGTGAAGAAATCTGCTGCAAGATTTAAGTCTGCTCCGATGCATCTGTATATATTTAGAAAAGTCTTAGCATAAATTACATTTCCCTAGATGAACTACAAAAACATTACACGATTTTACAAGCATGAGGATGATAGTCAATTTACAATAAAACTAGGCCTAGTACTAATGCATTTTATAATTCAGGTCTGTTCTGATAATATTAAGGTAACACGCATAGTAATGTTGAAACCGAATAATAATGTAGGTATTAATGCAAACAGAGAAACAACGGCGTTATAAGACAGATAACCCACAGTGTTACAAAACAGATAACCTGTGTTATAAACCAGGGCGTTATAAGACGGATCTGCTACAGCAGACGGGAGGCGCAAGGCCCCTCGTGGCTCAATTAGCGACATGATTGATCCTCCGCGAGGCGCCCGGAAAACACATACAAATAGAGGGGATCACTGATCGATCGACGTATCGATTTCTCGTTTTCTATTGAGGAAAGAAATGAGGAAAGAAAAGCTAAGTTGACGAATGAAGTTGAGCTTGAGTGGTCGAGTTTTTCTGAGGCTTAGGCCTTGGTTCAGCGGGCCTCTTGTTGTGGATCCTGCGACCTTAAAACGTCCCAGTCGAGCATCTGCTCCATTAAGTGTGTGTGTGTTACACTTAAACACACGTTTCCCTTTCAGCTCAGTATTATAGTATTTTTATCTCTCCTATTGTGCGTAAGAACGAGCGGATTAATTCACGAAATGAAATAGCCTACTTGGATCGCCGGCTTCTTCAGCCGGTCAAGTAGGCCTACAAAATAACAACTAATACACTATATAATACACAGAGAACCCAAGAACAACTCTATTGGTCTTCATGTTGTTTTAACTGAGTCCTTTTAATCTTGTATTATCATGATGGAGATCGAACGGCTCCTCTACTGATACCGACACGCAGCCGTACCGATGGACCTTTACGCGCACACCGGGTCTTTCCTGGATACATTCTCAAGGGATTTAGTGATGACCTTATTATCTGATATTATCGTGTACACATTGTAGTCATCCAAACGTGTGTTCTTATTTGTATAGTCCGACTTATCATTTCCCTCCGGGATTCAGACTAGCGTCTCTCACATCAGAACCCCGCAGAAACTCACGCCTTGCTTTCTCCCCCGACGCAGGCAACAAGGAGGAGGGCGAGCGGGAGATCTCGAGCAGCAGAGACAGCCCCCCGGCCCGCTCCAAGAAGCCCCGCAAGGCGCGCACGGCCTTCTCCGACCACCAGCTCAACCAGCTCGAGCGCAGCTTCGAGCGGCAGAAGTACCTGAGCGTGCAGGACCGCATGGACCTCGCGGCGGCGCTCAACCTCACCGACACGCAGGTCAAGACCTGGTACCAGAACCGACGGTACGGACCGCCGGCCTTACTGACTGTCTGTCTGTCTGTCTGTCTGTCTGTCTGTCTGTCTGTCTGTCTGTCTGTCTGTCTGTCTGTCTGTCTGTCTGTCTGTCTGTCTGTCTGTCTGTCTCAGTTTGGGTATGTATGTCCCTCTCTCTCTCTCTCCCTCTCTCTCTCTCTCCCTCTCCCTCTCCCTCTCCCTCTCTCTCTCTCTCTCTCTCTCTCTCTCTCTCTCTCTCGCTCTCTCTCTCTCTCTCTCTCTCTCTCTCTCTCTCTCTCTCTCTCTCTCTCTCTCTCTCTCTCTCTCTCTCCTCTCTCTCTCTCTCTCTCTCTCTCTCTCTCTCTCTCTCTCTCTCTCTCTCAGTTTATTATTTCGTTTTAAATTAAGTAAGTTGATATTTGAGAGTCGGAGGCTGAAGGCCCTGTGGTTAACTGATTAAGCTGATTAATTGTTCTAAAGGGTTTAACTGTTTACTTTTTTTTTTATCTGTCTAACAGTTGAACTGTTTAACTGTGTACACTCACTGGCTGATTTTCAATTGATCCACGGCGCTCTAACATGTAATATGTGTGTAATATATAATTTTACTGGTTGGGCTACATTAATATTGCATAAACAAATACTTCAATTTAACGTAATTTCCTCTCTTGTAGCCTTTAGTCTGGAGTCAGTGTTGTGACTTTATTTGATATTGATATTTAATTGTATAATATGTTTAAGTTATATTCCCCCTCGGGATCATAATTTAACTCTCAAAACATCTCGGGTTTATGTTCAGAATCCACACCAAGCATTTGGATTTGAAATAACCGGATAGTAGCCTTCTACTTTATAATGTATTCCTGTGTTCGTATATGGAGGCTAGATGTTATTCTGCGGTTATTATTATTTTATTATTTATTTTAAACGGCGCAGAGAAGCAGTGTGATTACGCGTCAACACCGTCTTCACACTCCAAAGCTTTATTAACAAACCGCGCGATAACAGAACATCACGATGTGTCGGGACAATATATTTATTTATATGAGCTGTATTTATTTATATTATATCAAGACATATGTGTGTGTTGCACATATCCTGGCATCCGATTTGATGTTTTCACAAAGTCACACCGGCGAGGCGGCCAAACCAGTTCCAGCCTGCTGCTGTTTGAACAACATATCGATTATTTATTAATTTAATTATAATTATTGGAACCACGCTAAGTCATCATTTATTGGCAGCAGTGAAGTTGTTAATTTTAACATTTAACGCGGAAGACGGTAAATAAAATAAACCAACGAATGCAACTGTTTGGAATTAACCCCTAATCACCCACCCGTCCATCCCATAATTAGGTCTTGGCATGCTAATGAGGGGGGTTGCCATGGGAATGCGGCTGGGCCAGGCTGGGCTAATTAAATAATTAATTAACCCGCGTGTGTTTTTGTGGTTTTAGGACCAAGTGGAAGCGGCAGACGGCGGTTGGGCTCGAGCTGCTGGCGGAGGCCGGAAACTACTCCGCCCTGCAGCGGATGTTCCCCTCGCCGTACTTCTACCACCCCAGCCTGCTGGGCACTATGGACGGCAGCACGGCGGCAGCGGCGGCCGCGGCCATGTACAGCAGCATGTACCGGACTCCCTCGGCGCCGCACCCCGGCCTGCAGAGGCCTCTGGTCCCCCGGGTGCTGATCCACGGCCTCGGGCCGGGGGGGCAGCCGGCTCTGAACCCCCTGGGCCAGCCCATGCAGGGCGCGCCGCACGCCCGATAGAAACAGACTGAGACGAACCCCGAACAGCGAAAGCGACGACCGCAGCGACCGGTGGGACGCGCGGGGTGCGTGCGTGAGACGTGCGAGACGCGGGGAATTACGCACGGAGGACACGCGGACACGCGCACGCGGGACGTTTTAACGCAGAGACTCTAAAGACGTTTGAGCGCTGAAGGAGCTTATTTAAGAGGAGAGGGAGAAGGACTAAAGCGGACGTGAAGGAGCTTCGATGTCTGGTTGATTGTTTTGTTTGTCTTTTGTACAAATCCACTTAAATTAGCGAATAAACTTCTAAAGTTTATTAGATGAGGAGGGAGAAGCGAATGAATAAAGTACTGATACGAAACGGAACGCGTCTGGTGGATTCTGATCAGAAACATGAGGGATGGAAATCAAACTCCATCCTACCCCGAGGACTGGTGGAGTAGGTAATGGTGGAGTACTGGTGTAGTTCTACTGGTGTAGCTCTGTGGAGTGGTACTGATACTGGTGGAGTTGTAGGCCTACTGGTTCTACTGGGGCACTTCTCCTCGGCCTACTCCTCTAATCCGATTCAGATTACGTCATTTATCCGTCGCTCCAGATAAAGTAATATATCGAATGTATTTCTAGACCGGAGTAGGCTGTAAAATCACTTTAAATTAAACCACTGCGCTTTGCTCTTAGAGGGATAAATTACAAACGGGAGTCGCAATTTAACATGAATAAACATTTTAACGGCCTTTTATATTATCGTAGCAGCTTGGTTTAAAATGGTCTTCGTAACGCAAGCAGTGCCCGCGTGGCTGGAAGTGAACCCCCGACCCCCCCCCCCCCCCCCCCGTGGTGGGACCGCTCCGTTGGAGAGCAGCTGTTCCCGGGGTCTCGTGGGGTGTTCCGCTCTTCCGTGGGGTGTCTCGTGGCATGGTGGACATGGGAGGACAATCTTTTGACATAATCTTCTGCTTGATGACCAACAGCCGTCAGCGCGACGTGCATGTTCCCACGGAGACGAGCCAGCGTGTATCTGACGGGGCAGAGATGTTCATATAGACGGGGGACTCCAGAATAGCCTGGAGTTATTACAGTCAGGGCATTCAGCACACGCTTTTATCCATAGATATAGATTTACAATAAATACATTTGTCAGGAGAAAGAGAAACAATATACCGCTGTCGGTACAGTAAGGATACAGTGCCAAACATTAACAATCTCTCGGTTAACCCTACAAAGGATAACTCTAGAATATAGTTGGATATATATATATATATATATATATATATATATCCAGGTTTTTGGAGTTATATAGGCTAGAGGAGTAGGCTAAACTGGAGTTATATGAGGGATAATATAATAATCTGGAGTTATATGAGGACTCTAGAATAACCGGGAGTTATTTAGAGAGAACACTATAATAATCTGGAGTTATATGGAGGATAACTTTACAATAATCGGAGAGATTAAAACTGTTATGTTTTGATCCTAAATATCCGTGAGCTCCAACCAGGCAGGCCCCCAGCTGCGACCCCTCCAGCTGGGACCCCCATCATGTGACGGTGTCACCAATCCGTTTTTGTGATGTTCAGTCCTGAAGGCCTTCACATGCGCGTGCCCTGGGGAGTCCTGACGAGGACGCGCGTTATGGGATTGGATTTTCACAATAAAAGCGCTCCGGGACCCGTTCTGCCGCGGCTCGCTGTGACCGTTTGCGGAATTCGCTGTTTTTAAAATTCCAGTTTAAACCAAAGTGACCTTCCTTTATCTGCAACACGGGAGCACATGCGCTGGAGCGTTTATCACAGAAACACGTGTTTATTATAATATAGACTTTATTCTCATCATGTAGGCCTATTTTAAATACAATTACAATTAAAAGCAATGGGCCATCCCCTTTATTTTCTAAAGGCATTTTTTTTTTTGGACACCATTTAAGACACACACACACACACACACACACACACACACACACACACAATATAAGGCATAATGTATTATATATTTTAATTTTATTTGATCATGTTGATTTAATTGCGCATTAAAAAATAAAATAATAAAAAAAAAACTGATATTGAAGGCTGAACCAGGTTTTACGCTTATACGGATACCTAAATCTTTTCTATCTTGGCCTTTTTGGGTTCGTCTGTCCGTCACTTTCCTCTCTCGGTCTCCAGGTTAGGATAAGTGTAAGTGGGTTAGTGGTTTGGGTTACTGTTAGTTGTTGAGGGTTAGTGGTATAAGTTTAGTGTTTGTGGTTTAGGGTTAGTGTGGTTTAGGGTTAGTGTTAGTGGTTAAGGGTTAGTGTTAGTGGTTCAGACCATGTATTGTTTGTCAGACATGGACCTTTCTATAAGAGAATAAAAGGTCTCTAACAACGGCCTGACGCTCATCTAAAAATATAAAATGTAAGCAAATATGGCGAGGCTCCATAATTCCAGGGAGATGTAATATTCTATATTTAATATCAGGGCCCATATTGTCCTTTTAGCGGCTCCCTATTAGGCAGAAGTGCCGACGTGTTGTTCATCTGCAACATGACTTATTGATGCTCTCCGCGGGGGCTCGGTTCATTAATAATAACCCGTGCAGTAGCCCTCTTGTTACTGCTGGGATCTGGTTGGCTGTCGACCACCATTAGCTTTTAAATAAGAAATTTAACGTTTAACCTTTTTTATATTAGTTAGACCCAAATTGGGCAAACGCCAAAATGTGAGTAAAAATTGCACGAGGTTGAGTTTTTATCGTGTATTTATTATTGAGATTATGCCCATTTTTCCTTATTGTATTTTTATCCGCTCGTTTTAATTTACACGGAATGTAAAGACGAAAAGAGCAGATCCATCTGCGGTTACCACTTCGTGCTGAACAGATTTAAAACACATTCCCCCGGCGTCGTCTGCCAGATCCACACCTTTCTCTTTTTTCCAGAGTGTTTAATGGAGACATGCGTTTGTTGAAAAGGGTAGCGGGCTTTAACAAAGGTGATTAGGGCTCCTCTCTGCACGACACCCCCCCCAGACCAGATGGCCGTGAGAGGCGTTGCTCCGGGAAAGCTTGTTGAGCAATTTAATTGCCACATTTTCCAAGCGATATGCTGGTGGGATATATTCGTCATTACCGTAATGAGGTAACATTTGGTCTGCTTGGCCTCTCATTATCACATCTCTTACGTCACAAATCTAAGCCCCGCCCCGTTGGGCTGAGAAGTAACGTTGGATATTTGTACGCTTTTAATTTTTGTAGAATCCAGCACACGATGCGGTGACTTTTACACCAGCGAGTGTTTGGGTATGACTGCTTAAATATCCATGTTCAACTTAAGAGGAAAGTAAACTTTCTCTATGAGTGCTGGTAGCTATCGCCATCCTTGAAATTAATCATGGATATCTTCATATACAGACCTATATATCCACAGCATTTTGGCCTTATTAGAATTCCATTTTTTGGTTCCCTAATGATTCGGTTTCCTGAGGTTAATAAATGGATGTCGAGTGTTTTTGAGGAGATTAAATTGAATATCAAATTTTTTTTTTTTTTATTTCCAATGACCAGCTGGATAGTTTGAGGTTTACTGAAGCCAAAGACGGATTAAACATCTGAACAATAATATTATTTTCTTCTTAAATTACATCTCTTATAACCAGGTGACGTGTGAGACCAGGACTTCACCTGGGGTCACTGAGCTCAGAGCAAATATGATCCGCTTCAATCTGGATCTTCTTTTGTTTACAAGCCTGAAGAACAACTTAACACTCCTGTATAACGTGGTGGCTGTGCTCTCTCCTTCCACGCCTCCACCCATCCCCCTCTACCCCCACCATCCCTCTCTCCATCACTCCAACGCCCCTCCACCCACGCCTCCACCCATCCCCCTCTACCCCCCACCATCCCTCTCTCCATCACTCCAACGCCCCTCCACCTACATCTCCACCCATCCCTCCACTCACCCCTCCAGCCCCCCCCCGTCTCCAGACCAGCCTCTCCTCAGAGCTCCCAGCCTCTCCTCAGAGCTCCCTGCCTCTGCTCAGAGCTCCCTGCCTCTCCTCAGAGCTCCCTGCCTCTCCTCAGAGCTCCCTGCCTCTCCTCAGAGCTCCCAGCCTCTCCTCAGAGCTCCCTGCCTCTCCTCAGAGCTCCCTGCCTCTCCTCAGAGCTCCCTGCCTCTCCTCAGAGCTCCCTGCCTCTCTTCAGAGCTCCCTGCCTCTCCTCAGAGCTCCCTGCCTCTGCTCAGAGCTCCCTGCCTCTCCTCAGAGCTCCCTGCCTCTCCTCAGAGCTCCCTGCCTCTCTTCAGAGCTCCCTGCCTCTCCTCAGAGCTCCCTGCCTCTCTTCAGAGCTCCCTGCCTCTCCTCAGAGCTCCCTGCCTCTCCTCAGAGCTCCCTGCCTCTCCTCAGAGCTCCCTGCCTCTCCTCAGAGCTCCCTGCCTCTCCTCAGAGCTCCCTGCCTCTGCTCAGCGTTGCGGTTGAATGATGCTTTCACCGCGGCGCATCAGGGTTTAAACGGCCTCATCATTTCAGCAAATCCAGCCACTATCTCCTCGCTCTCCCCCTCTCCCTGTCTCCCTCTCTCTCCCTCTCTCCCCCTCTCCCTTCCCCGAGTGACAGGACAGCTGATGGCACAGAAGCTACGATACCTTTCAAGTTTCAAACCGGGCGCCGTCACATCATGCGACCGCACAACGAAAAGAAAAAAAAAAGGGAAGAATCCAGTCTGTCAGCAGTGATGTCAAGAGCTTGGTTTTTTACACAGCAATTAGAGTCTTCATCACCGCGCGGTGATGTCAGCTCTCATTACCGCCCGGCAACGGCTAATTGCTTCAAGGTTAAAGTAACGGATCTGACGGCATTATATTTTAAGTGACAGACTAGTATTCTGCGGTTGCGTCGCACACGGCGCGGCTCCCACATGAAGGCACGATGGGATTAAACAGAAAGTGAAAGTAACTGTACATCATATTGGAGGGGCTAAGTAGCTGACTGTAGTTATTCAGCCATCACACACACCAGCTCTTCAGAATCCGCTCTGTACCGAACCCCGGGGAGGGAGCGAGGTTCCCCCCCCTCTATCTGGAACGGCGGGTTCTGAGGTAGGCTGGGGTTAGTTTATTGAGGTAGGGGGGAGCAGGCTGGGGTTAGTTTACTGAGGTAGGGGGGAGCAGGCTGGGGTTAGTTTACTGAGGTAGGGGGGAGCAGGCTGGGGTTAGTTTACTGAGGTAGAGAGACGAGGTTGGGTTTAGTTTACTGAGGTAGGGAGGTGAGGTTGGGGTTAGTTTACTGAGGTAGAGGGGTGTGGCTGGGGTTAGTTTACTGAGGTAGGGGGGAGCAGGCTGGGGTTAGTTTACTGAGGTAGAGGGGTGAGGCTGGGGTTAGTTTACTGAGGTAGGGAGGTGAGGTTGGGGTTAGTTTACTGAGGTAGAGAGACGAGGTTGGGTTTAGTTTACTGAGGTAGAGGGGTGAGGCTGGGGTTAGTTTACTGAGGTAGAGGGGTGAGGCTGGGGTTAGTTTACTGAGGTAGGGAGTTGAGGTGGCGTTGTTTCTCTCAGGGAGAGGCCGGGGTGGGGCGGCACAGAGGAGCTTCAGCTGGTCTCTCCCAGACGGAGACGCCCCTGTTGTGAGCGCCGGCCTCCAGCCCTCTCTGTCGCTCTGTGAACCCGGCTAATGAAGAAATTGAACAAAATTGGGCTAAATGAATTCTGGGTCGGGGGGGGGGGGGGGGGGGGGTCAGTGGGAAAGGAGGGAGTCTTTCAAGTGAGCAGTTGTTTACCCAGGGCTCGGCAGAATACCTGACGCTTTGAACTGATTGTTTGTTTAACCGCTGCTGGGAGCGCGTTCCCCGAGGTCTGCGCGGCGTGGATCTGAGGCCGCGGCGTGGCCGCCTAATGAGAAGCTCTTTGAGTAATTAGCGCTCGCTAGCTCCACGGCGTGCGGATCGTTTGAGTACCTCGACACGCGGAGCGGGCGGGGGGGGGGGGGGGGGGGGGGGGGCGGGGGGGAGTCGACGTCGGGTGATGAAAGCGCGGTGGAAGATGGGGGTTAATGAACATTAGCATGTTAAGTTCATCTCTCGCCCCCCCTCTTTGTTCTTCCCCAGGATGCGCCATTGTTGATGTAATCGGACAATTAGCGGCATGCTACGCGTTAGTGGCATGCTAGGCTGTAGCAGCGTGCTACGTGTTAGCAGACAGGGTCCTGGGGGGGAGTGGCCACTTCATGGTGGTAATTAGCAGACGGGGGGGGGGGGGGGGGGGGGCGTCTTGGAGGAGGAGATGGAACAATGTGGAGGAGGAGGTGGTGGGGCGATGATGGTGGTGGTGGAGGTAGTAGTGGTGGTGGAGGAGGTGGTGGTGGTGGAGGAGGTGGTGGTGGTGGTGGAGGAGGTGGTGGTGGTGGTGGAGGAGGTGATGGTGGTGGAGGAGGTGGTGGTGATGGTGGTGGTGGAGGAGTTGGAGGTGGTGGTGGTGGTGGAGGAGTTGGAGGTGGTGGTGGTGGTGGTGCTGGTGCTGGTGGGGGAGGTGGTGGTGGTGGTGGTGGTGGAGGAGGTGGAGGTGACGGTGGTGGTGGTGGAGGTGGTGACGGTGGTGGTGGTGGTGGTGGTGGAGGAGGAGGTGGAGGAGGTGGTGGTGGTGGTGGAGGTGCTGGTGCTGGTGGAGGAGGTGGTGGTGGTGGTGGTGGTGGAGGAGGTGGAGGTGACGGTGGTGGTGGTGGTGGTGGTGGTGGAGGAGGTGGTGGTGGTGGTGGTGGAGGTGGTGGTGGTGGTGTAGGAGGTGGTGGTGGTGGTGGTGGTGGAGGTGGTGGTGGTGGAGGAGGTGGAGGTGGTGACGGTGGTGGTGGAGGTGCTGGTGCTGGTGGAGGAGGTGGTGGTGGTGGTGGAGGAGGTGGAGGTGGTGGTGGTGGTGGTGGTGGTGGAGGCAGAAGCGGATCTTCCATTAGGCAAACCTAGGCAAGTGCCTAGGGCCCCAACCAAATCTGTCTTTATTAGGGGCCCCCAAATCTGACCCCCCCAGCCATTACTTAAAAAAAATAAATAAAATTCTAGTAAAAAAACAAAACAAAAATATCAACATAACGCCGAACTAATGCCTAAATAATAATTTGGTGGTGGTGGAGGTGGTGGTGGAGGAGGTGGAGCTGGTGACGGTGGAGGAGGTGGTGCTGGTGGAGGTGGTGGCCTAGGGGGAGCGAGCCCCGCGCTGTCTGCAGCCAGTGGGAGACCACAAACACAGCGCTCCCCTCACGACGCCAGGACATGTCGGGGCCGGCCGGCCGTAAATCAGCGCTAACTCGGCAGCTGGGTGTGAGCTTCCTCCGCCGCCGTCGTCTGGGCGCGGGGGGGGGCGGGGGGGGGTAATGGTGTTGCTCCTTATTCACGGCCAGGACAGGAATACAGCAAAAACACAGTACATAAAATAAAACGGATTTCAGACCCATCGTCTCTAGTGTTGATGTTCTGCTGCTTCGTTATTGGAGGAGGATCGTTCTCTTAGACTGGGTCCAGTCTGTGGTTTGGACTGGGTCCAGTCTGTGGTTTAGACTGGGTCCAGTCTGTGGTTTGGACTGGGTCCAGTCTGTGGTTTGGACTGGGTCCAGTCTGTGGTTTGGACTGGGTCCAGTCTGTGGTTTGGACTGGGTCCAGTCTGTGGTTTAGACTGGGTCCAGTCTGTGGTTTGGACTGGGTCCAGTCTGTGGTTTGGACTGGGTCCAGTCTGTGATGGGCCCCCCCAGGCCCCCCAGGCCCCCCAGGGCCCCCACTGGGCCCCCCCTCACCCTGCGTCCCTCTGAGTGTTTGTGTTTGTTGGAGGGTTTGATCACCAGAATGATGCAGGCGGACTCTGGTGATGAGGTCTGAGGGGGGGGGGGGTCTCTGTCTGTCAGACACAGACCCCCCCCCCCCCCCCCCCCCCCCCCTAGAGGAGGGTCTCCGTGGCGGCGGGCGGGGGCGATGGCTCAGAGCAGCGGAGGTGTGACCCCACCCGGAGGGTGTTGCTCCACCCGGAGGGTGTTGCTCCGGCCGTGAGCGAGTTCAGACCTGCTCAGAGCGGAGAGCGCTGGTCTGAGAGGCCTGGTCACCAACATCCCATAATGATCTGATCTATGACCACACAGACACTAACACACCAGACACACACTAACCCACCAAACACACACTAACCCACACAGTAACCAACACACTAACCAACACACTAACCCACCAAACACACACTAACCAACACACTAACCCACCAGACACACACTAACCAACACACTAACCCACCAGACACACACTAACCAACACACTAACCCACCAGACACACACTAACCAACACACACTAACCCACCAAACACACACTAACCAACACACTAACCCACCAAACACACACTAACCCACACAGTAACCAACACATTAACCAACACACTAACCCACCAGACACACACTAACCAACACACACTAACCCACCAAACACACACTAACCCACCAAACACACACTAACACACCAAACACACACTAACCCACCAAACACACACTAACCAACACACTAACCCACCAAACACACATTAACCAACACACTAACCCACCAAACACACACTAACCAACACACTAACCCACCAGACACACACTAACCAACACACTAACCCAGCAAACACACAGTAACCAACACACTAACCCACCAGACACACTCTCTGCTGAGATGAATGAAGTATATCTTATCTTATCTTATCCTATCTTATCTTATCTTATCTTATCTTATTTTATCACCAACCGGACACACGCTAGATGGATTATAATAGTATAATATCAGTTCCTAAAATACTGTATTATTTTATTATACTCCATTATTATAATGATGCTGGATTATAATAGTTTAATATTAGTTCCTAGTTCACTACAATATTAATAAGGATGCTGGATTATAAAAACACATTATTAGTTCATAATCTTCTACAATATTAATAACGATGCTAGATTATAATAGTTGAATTACAATTACACTCCACTACAATATTAATAATGATGCTGGACTATAATACTATAATATCAGTTATTAGTCCTTCAAAATATTAATAATAATGCTGGATTATAATAGTATAATATAATTTACTACTCCTTTACAATATTAATAATAATGCTGGATTATGATAGCATAATATTAGTTACTACTCCTTTATAATACTAATGCTGGATCATAACAGTATAATATTAGTTACTAATCCACTAGAATATTAATCGTGATGCTGGATTAAATAAGTATAACATTGGTTCCCTGGCCACTAGACTATCTTTATAATGATGATGGTATATTATTAGTTCAAACCTTTGTGGTGGGGCGGGTTTACCCAGACCTTGTGGGGGGTCAGCGGGTCAGCGGGGGTCTTCCAGGGTTGGGGACCCCTGTCCTGGCTAACTCATGCAGACAACATGGCCCTGCCTGGGGTACCCTCCTGCCGTCGTCAGGTTTGGGTCTACCCCCCCAGGACTCAGAATGTGTTTACAAATCTGTGTCCCATGTCGTCCGCCGGCCGGCATCGAACCCGGTTCCCCTCCTCAATGGACGCCGTTCCTCTGCGCTAACTAAGGGATGCTCTTTTTACGAGCTCCGTTCCCGCGGGACACAAAGCCCCCCCCCCCCCCCTCAATGGGCAGCTTAACCAGCCGGGTCGGGTCAAGTTGAGGGGGACAAAGGGGACTTTAGTGTCCCAGCCGCCCCCCCCCCCCAGCCGCCCCACAAAGACCCTCGCTGGAAGTGGAGCAAACATTTCATTAAGTGACGACGCTCTGCTCCCAGCGCCCCTCCTCGAGGCCCCAGACCCCCACGCCTCGCTGGGCCGAGGGGTCTTCAGTGACCCCTCGCAGTCTCGTGGTTCCTCAGCGTTGTCCTCACTCAGGGGCCCGTCACTGGCCCTCGGCTCGTGGCTCCTCAGGGAACGGTGAATCCAGGGCCAGGCCTCCCGGAACACTAGGAAGGAGTGGTCGGGCAGATTGTAAAGCTACCTGGTGGAAGGTTGTTTGGTCTTTGGTTCTTCTTGTCTGGTAGCTCTCATCCCTGAAGGGTGTCCTCAATAGAGAGAGGGGAGCATTACTAAGACATCACCTGATTGATCTCCGACCGTGGTGTTCATTCATTCGCTGTATTCAAATCCTGGTGTCCTCTTCGTGTGCCACACCTTTCGTCTGCGGACATGTGCTTTGTGAAGGAGTTTATAAATGGAGCTTTTGTTGGTTGGTGTTACCTGAGAATCTTGAACCTTTTCGTGTGTAAGTTGGCTGTTGATGCCTTGAATCAGTATTTACTTTACGTTCCTTGTAGATTAAGTTCCGAGCGTGGTTTCTGTCAGTGTTGACATGAGGCTACATCAGTAGATACATTTCATACTATACATGTACAGCAGAGGGATTTATAATCTATTCTCCCTGCTGAATCCTATTTGTCACGTTTCAAGTTCTTTGGTTTTCATAGAGGAAGTGTTTGAGTTACATGCTCCTTCATCTACAGAAACACCACCTCCACCATCATCTCCATCACCACCGCCTCCTCCAACCACACCACCACCTCCATCACAACCACCTCCACCTCCACTACCCCCACCACTACCTCCAGCACCACAACCTTCACCGCCAACTCCACCACCGGTACCCCCACCACCTCCATCACAACCACCTCCACCTCCACTACTACCACAACCTCCACTAGCTTCAACACCACCACCCCCACCACCTCCTCCACCAACACAACTCCTCCAGCAGTAGTGGAAGTTTAGCAGGCGCCTGCGTAAACCAGCCAATCACGGAGGGGGGGGGGGGGCCACAGCGGGGCGTGGCGGACCTGCCGGGGCCCGGGGTTTGGGTGAGGGCCCGGCGCTGAAGCGCTTTCATAAGCCGCCACCTAGCAGCCGGGCGGAGCGGCGGCGCAACCAAACAAAACAGAAAACAGGAACAGGCTCGCTGCGATCACGGCTGACATCCAAAGCTAATTTATTCCGGCCCGTTATTTGCTCATGCAGCCTCGCCGTTCGCACACAGAGAGCGTCGCTCTTGAAGGCTAATTTGGAGCACATTTGGCAGATCGCGAGCCCCCCCTCTCTGCCTAAGCATTCCCATCATTTGTCTGAGGAGCGAGCGAACGTGTTATCAGAATCCAGAAGGCATTGATCACCGCGGCCTTTCATACCGCTATCAACGGGAGCAGCTGCTTAGTGCCGCGTCTGTTTGTTTATGCGCTGTTGTTGTTGTTCTTTTCTCCCCATTGTCTCCGCCACGCCGGTACTAGAATAATACTGTCAGCCGCGCGCTTGATTTCCCCACGAAAGTGGGATCCTTCGTGTTCCTGGAATAATGTCGGTAATGAAAGGAGGCGCTTTGCCCGCGTGACACCTTGTCATCCCACGGCGGGGATAAAGATCGCTGGTTTGCGATGGTTAAGGAGGGAACGGCACTCATGGCCACCATTTGAATATCTCATCTCTCTTTGTGCTCCTGGTGAATGAAACAGTGCAGCTCGTCCGGGATGAGGGAATAACCCCTCAGCATCGCGGCGGAACAAACGCCTTTCACCACAACGCTGTCATAATTCATCTCCCGGTATCTTTTTTGTTACTATTATTTCCGACCTTAACTTCATTCTTTACCTCCCTAATTTAATTCAATTACCCCGTGCTTCTGATAGCAGCAGTGCCGCGGTCGGAATCATTCTCCTCTGTTGTTGTCTGACAAGTGTAGTTTAGGTAATGGTCACTTCCTTCGAGGACGCGCTCTCGGCAGAAGCTTTTAGAGGCAGAATGTCAGGTGCGTCGACCGGCGCCACCAAAACCAAACCCCGATCCGCCCGGAAGAAAGGCCCAATTAGAGATCATTTGCCAGAGAAGCTTTCAATGGCCTCCACTCCTGTATCCCTCTCTTTTGTTGACCCTTCCTAAGAGCACCCAGAGGTCCCTGAGAACCCGGAGAGGAACCCGGCCATGATCGCGCTGCTTTCATCTGCACTAGAAGGGTACAAGTGGCGGTCCGCACAGACCCTTTAATCAGCCTAATGCAGCCCCCCGGACCCCCGCCCGGGCCATGCCGGACCGCCAGGACTCAAAGCCCCAGATGGTGGACCTGGTGTAGGGGTGGGGTCAGGGGGTTTGACAGGAGCCACTCAGCCTCGCTGTCTGGCGGCACACGGGCGTGCTGGTCGCACCATCGCCACGGCGACCGGAGCGCTGTCTCTACAAGGCGCCATGTGACGCGGACGGCCGGGTGACGGGTCTTTGTTGAGCTCAAAGGTTCCTACCTTTTATCCCCCAGTCCCTCTGTGGCTCCAGACCCTGAAATATGTATAGCGGCCGTCTGGGGGAGGAATCAAAGCCGGCAGCTCCTCTCTCCGCTCGGCTCAGAAGGGCGTGCAGAGTGTCCGAGTGTCGTCGGGACTCGAACCCGCGACCCGTGGCGGGGGGATGAGGCGCGTGTTGAGGTCTGGATGTCCTGCGGTCAGCTGCCAACACAGAGCGTGTTGTTTCACCAGCCAGCTCATCAGGGACAGTATGGTGCCCCGTATGATGCAATATTCATAACTATTTACGTGGATGTGCTTACATCACTCTGAGGCATAATTAGTCTGTGTGTTGTGTTGGAAATTAAGAACTACAAGGTCATTCGTTGGCTCATGTATCCTAATTAGATGCATTGTATGTGTCTTGGGCAAAGCGTTATATCTAATCATTAAATAAGCCTTATAAGGCGTATTTATGTTTGCATTATTTATTAATAAATGCAAATTTTTGCACAAATTGCTCTAGTGAAAATCATTGACAAGAAACGGTTGAATGGAGCGGATTGTCCTTCACACTGGATAGCAGCTGGTTCTGTGATCAGAGACGATGGTGGGATATAAGGTTACATGAAAGCACAGCAGAGCGTCTTCCTTCCACTCACAGGAGTCCCTTCATCTTTTATCGCATGTATAAAGCAGTTCTAAAGAGCGGTGATTAGGACTATTATCAAGCCATTTAGTCAATTGATCATAAGTGGTCTTTTAATGAGAAATCCATACGCCTTTCAGCGGGCCGTATGTAAACATAACCTTTCATATGAAATAGCCGTTCGCTTCTATGGAAGCCTTCCAGCTAATGCCTTGCTCTCCAAAATGTCCGCCCCCCCCCCCCAGCAGGGTGCTGATGAGGACGGGAAGGGGCGGATGTAATGGAGTCCAGTAGAAAGGGCAGGGAGACACATGGGCCTCCGAGGCATGACATTGTCTTTGACTCGGCAAAGTGCTGACCTCGACAGCCCGCTGCTAACAAGCAGCCCCTCCTCCCCTCAGGAAGGAGGCTAGCTCCTCCCCTCAGCAAGGAGGCTAGCTCCTCCCCCCCAGGAAGGAGGCTAGCTCCTCCCCCCAGGAAGGAGGCTAGCTCCTCCCCTCAGGAAGGAGGCTAGCTCCTCCCCTCAGGAAGGAGGCTAGCTCCGCGGCGCCCGGCTCAGAGCAGAAGCCTCGCCGCACGCCGCTGATTGCTCCGGCGGTTCTCCGAGATGGGCGTCGGCATCTGTCCGCGGCGCGGCGTGGAGTCCTCCCCGCCGCCGGGGCCCCGCCTCCGTTCAGCGGGTCGGATCCTCGCCGAGGCGTTTCCCGCGCCGCGTCTACACGCCGCTTTGACCGCATCAGCGGGCGCCGTCTCCTCTGCCTGCCGTGAATAATTTAGGCTTTCTTTGGAGTTTGTTTTTCAAAGCCACTCTGTGTCAGATGCGAGGGCGAAAGTGGATAAACCCCGCTATCGCTATCGCTATCGACTAGCGGGCGCGTGGGCGAACGGGCCAATCGCGCGCTCCAAAGCTGCCATGCGGCGCTTCCTACGGAGACGGAGGATGCGAGAGCGGGGGATGATTATTTCTCGTTGTCTGCGTTGTTCTCTCCGGACGCAGGAAGCACCTCTCTTTAAGTCAGGCCTCGGTCTCACCGGGTCAAACTACAGATTAATAGGGTCTGTAATTAGATCCCATGAGTGTCCAACACACCTCTAGCCCTCCCTCGGTCTCTCCCTGCCTCCCTCCCTCCCTCCTCCCCTCCCTCCCTCCCTCCCTCCTCCCTCCCTCCGTCCCTGAAGCCTAGTTTATCGTTTCATGATAGATGGTGGCAAGCATCCTTCACCCGTCTCTAAGAATAATAACCGGGATGCCATCTGAGCGGCAGCCAAACATCAGCCCCACTGATGTATTGTTGTGCTGTGATGTTCTCCTTTAGTTACTTTGTTTGTCATCTGTTCCCCAGCTGTCACCATCTCTTCTTCTCCTCTTCTCCTGTTCTGAGGGGAACGGGGAAGCTAACATGATCCTGTAGGCTTTCCACCAGGAACTTTGTTGTAAGAATCTTTCATGGAATCACCAGCTTGATGTTTTCAGAGGCTGCGTCAGGGGAGGGGAATGATCATCAAGGTATCAAGGCTGGCCAACCTTTTAGCACTCTGACGCTCTTCAAAACCATTGAATGAAGAACGCGTCGTGT
The DNA here is from genome assembly GCF_026213295.1 of Gadus chalcogrammus. NCBI lineage: Eukaryota > Metazoa > Chordata > Actinopteri > Gadiformes > Gadidae > Gadus > Gadus chalcogrammus. The sequence continues at coordinate 17,872,976 of NC_079423.1, read as the reverse complement.
ACAGATGTACATCTCCGGTCTCCATCCTTTCAAACTGGAGGCTTGGAGAGAGAATCACACGTGTCTGGTGTTGTTTCCTGTAATCGCATGTGTCACAATGTCTTCTTGATGATTCAGAACCTATTAGGTTACTCCGTGATCCACGAACCAAAGGGAACCCTGATTGCACTGAAGCTAATTTAACTCTGGATTTAATTGAACAAAACGCCTGGGTTGGGGATGAATTTACCTACGCCCACATCCTCATAAACACGCGCTATGCACAAAGTTTCCACTCCATAACAAGCCATGTTTGACGAGCTGCAGGGGGCTTGTCCTGGGGGGTTGGGGGGGGGGGGTCTCTTGCCACTGATTAAGAAGTGTGGTGGATTCGGCTTCGTAAGCAGCTGACACGCAGCGCTGGCTCCCGGTCGGACCCCGTGTCCAGCATCATTAACTGACCTTACACGTGTAGCCAGGGAGCCACATGGGGGGAGACAGATTGTCCCGCGGCCGCCAGAGACGGAGGTCTTAGGAGGTGATTGCTTTATTCTAACCCATGCAGCGATGCTAATGACCTCTGTGCGGCTGCATTAATGGCCTTTGCTGTCACATTATCATGCGCCAAAGGTGTATAAAATGGCCCTCACCTCGAGAGAGTAAGCTCTGCTAATCAGGGTAAGCTCTGGCTAATGCTCGCAGGGAGCACGGACGCCCGGGGATCCCGCCGCTGGAAACCTTACCCGGTAACGGCGCAAACATGGCGGCCGGCAGAGGGGCGGCCACGAGGGTCTTTGAGGAGACACAGCGCTCACGTCCGCATCGATCGGAGCGCTGAGCCATCGAGGGCTTCAGACCGTGCACACGTATCACAAGCTGCCCGTCGGCCCTGTCGCCGGAGAGAGCAGTGAGTCTTAAGTTGACGACCACTGAGTATTTTAATTGGAGGCTGGTTAGAGGAAACACGCGGGCCGTTAATCAGCGAGGGAGATGTGTCATCGCGGAGTCATTACCTCGCCCGGCCGTCGCGTCACGCTGAGAGCCAAGGACTTCCTGTTCCACTTCGGAGCCAATTTGAAATCAGAAAGGCCGGATGGACATTGGGTTCCAACACCTTTTCTGTCGGAGCGAACGTGTAACGGGGGGGCAGTGTATTAGTGGACCTCTCTCCCTCGTTTGAGTCATTTAGCATCCGTCCCTGTAATTATTTCTGTTGATCTCCTCCCGGTGTGGTGTCTGGAAGGTTACAACAGCAATTAGCTGCTCTCTTATAGGACTAGATTAGGAACAGTGAAACAGAGTTTCCTTCTCACACGTATCCTGTGTTTGCCCAGGCCCTTGAATCATATGCGTGATATTTTTTATATCTGGAGGGGGGGAAAAAAACGATTGTGTGCTCAAAAAAACATTTGATTAATCCATGATTATAAATTTGGTATTCTAAACTATTCAGATTTTATTTTGCCTCAAAAGTCTTCTCCTTTCATTAATGACCAATTACCATGATCCTAAATGAATGTTATTTTCCCTCGCTCGGGGGTCGGGGTTTGGGGGCCCCTGCCGCGGCCCTAAGACTCCGGGATCCTGTGTGCAGACAGCGGCCCCTGGGCCCCAAAACGTTCCCATTTAAAGACCCGGGCGGACAAATGATTGCAATCTGGGATGCACAGAACGCGCCGACACGCCAGCACACGGGTGTCGGCTCAAGCTATTTTTAGCTAGCATCTGTCCCGTTTATGAGCCACGCTCACGCACACACTGCAGTCTGCTGCGCTAGCGTTTTTATTCATGCATCATATTTTACCCAATAAGGTCATTACATTTAATTGGCTCACGGTGTAGCAGAAAGAGGCTAACGCGTGTGCTAGCCGTGAGGTTAGCGCTGGTGTTTCAGCGCGGCGGTCTAGACGTTAGCCGCTAGCAAGCGCCTCGCCGCGGAGCCTCCAGCCCGTCCACGGCTGAAAAAGAAGCATCGTCTTTGAATCCCCCTCGAAGACGCGGCCCCCTCGGCCCCCCCCGGCCCCCCCGGCCCCCCCAGCCTCTCTCGACGCCCCCTTGAAGCCTTTCTCTGCCTCTCGGCCCGGCTGAAAAGAGAGCAGGATTGTGTTAAAAGAAAAAGAAAGAAAAACGTTGGGGTTTTTAATCTGGGGAATGAGTGCTGTGCCACGCCGGCCGGCTCTGGAGGCGCTGCCAGCCCGGCACAAGTATTAATATTTAAATTCCCGTCCAGATAATCAATAGCGGGAGGTACTTCTGGGGCAGTTAGCCTCAGATGGGGGCTATAATAGGGGGAAAACCTGCTGATTAGGCCTCTCAGAAGCTCTCTTCTCTCTGTAGTGCTCCGTACTTTAGCACTGATTATAACCCATTGAGGCAGAAAAACCTGATCGAATATAGGCTCTTTTGAGCTCCTTGTTCCGTCAATGGCGTGTCAAAAAGAGCATTCATGGGCTCATGTTGCAGGACGCCCCGCCCGCTCCTACCCCACATATGGCGAGAGGCGCAAACCCCCACCGAAACAAAACAGTGCCGGCGCCCATTATGTCCCAACATAATGCTTTAGGTGGCTGCCATTGCTGTGACACGCACCAAAAGAGGAGTTTATATTTTATTCTTCTTTTCAGTGTACATAAAAATCCCCAGCTTAGGCCTTTTTGTCTTTTGAATGCTTTGAACTCTTTTCAGGCCCTGGGAGGAGTTGTTGTGCGCTGGACTATGCTCTGCATTCACTGTAGAGGCACTCAATACCGCATGAAGACCGCAAGCAGAACAGAGTGTCTTAAGAAGGACCACACATCTTAGGCATTTGCATAATTTAAGGAGCCAGAAAAAAAGGCCCAGTCCTGCGTCTCGGTCCCTGTGAGCCGGGGGTACCCGCGCAGCAGAGCGCTCGGCCCCTACAGGGGGGGCGCAGGGTGCTGCCCGGCCCCAGGACCCGCCAGAACCCAGAACCCCAGGCCTCAAGTGGACTTTAGTCCGTCTCCGTGTGTGCAGGAGAACTTATTTCCAGCCGCTGTTCTCATAACCGGGCTCCGGCGCTCAGCCCTAAATGCGAGCAGGAGAAGAAAGGTGAGGATTTTGGGCGTCATTGTTCCCACTTAGTTAAGGCGTCGCAGATAAAGAAGGGGGGGGGGTGAGGGGGGAGAGGAGGGAGGGGTTCAATGCCTTTTTCTGAGGATAATATCTTGTTTGAAGGGCCAGCAGAAAGAAAAGCAGAGGGAGCTGAAGTGTTGCTGCTGAGGATCTTGAAAGAGAAGCGAGGCCAAAGCTGCACTGCTCAGTTCATTCTCCAGCTCACCGGCCCGTAATCCGCCTCCTCGTCCAGCTGCTAACAAGGTTGGCTCTGAAGTTTACCTCCACAATGGGCTAATCAGATTAAGATGCACAAAGATCAGACGTGGGGCCGGCGTTAGGGCAAGTTCAGCACACCCTTCATTACATGTGTGGTCCTCCACATTCATTAAGGACTTTACTGGAACGGGTTCTTCTGGTTTCTCCGCAAGCGTCCCAGTAACGGGTCGTTCTGAGCTGAACTGGTCCAGGGTGTGGTGCTGGTTCTGACCCGGGGCGCGGGGGGGGGGGGGCAGGGCCAAGGAGGGGGCAGCGGAGGCCTCCGTGTTATCGACGCAGCGCGTGTTTGCGACACGTCTGCATGGATGGCTGTTCAGCCGCGCGAGCTCCGATGTGCGTTTAAATTCGTTCAGGGAGGAATATGTTTTTAAAAATGTAAACATTTTTCGGTTTCATTCTCTCCTTGCACAACCTCACACACATACGCTCACACCACACACACACAAACACACACAAACACAAATGCACACACACACACACACACCGCGCTGTGCCTAAATGGAGTAAGGGGATTATTCAGGGTGGTGTGAGTTGTGATTGTCTCCCGGCAGATGGTGCGCACTGCTTCACCGCTGAGGAAGGTGATTAATCCAGCATATTGAGCCTTTCCAGGCAGAGATGGAGATGAACATCCAGCAATCAAACTGTCTGTCTCCTCCTCTTCTATACTAAACTCTGGAACAGAGGAGGCCATTGAGACGGAGTTATGTACAGACAGGAATTAATTCCCGTTGTCCGGCTGCCCGGCGCTCTTCTTCCCACGATGCCGAGCGGCAGAACAACGGGACAGGGCCGGGTTCGACCCTCGCTAAACACGCCGCCGCCGCTGCGCCCACGCCCGCCAAGTCTCCCCGTCCAGCTGCGCGCTGATTGGTTGTAAACGGTTTAGGTGGGAGGGGACTTTATTAATTTGTGCGGCCGTCTTTCTCTGCGATAAACAAATAAAGCGCCGCGGCCTTTACGTTCACACGCCGGGCCCCGGCGGTTTGAAGATGTTTTTTATGCTAGCTCAGAAACACGCCAGCAGTGACGGATCGACGGAGACGTGAGACGCGGAATGATGAACGAGAAGCTGCTGCTGTTTGTGTGTCACCGAATGTCAAGAAGCTGCAAGGGTTTTAGAGTCTTAGGGTACACAAGAGAGAGAGAGACAGAGGGAGAGGGAGAGGGGGGAGAGAGAGAGGGAGAGGGAGAGAGAGAGAGAGAGAGGGGGAGGGAGAGAGGGAGAGAGAGAGAGAGAGAGAGAGAGAGAGAGGGAGAGGGAGAGAGAGAGAGAAACGGAAGGAGAGAGAGAGAGAGAGGGAGGGAGAGGGAGACGGAGGGAGAGGGAGAGGGAGGGAGGGAGAGGGAGAGAGGGAGGGAGACGGAGAGCGAGTGAACGTTGGGTGGTGTGAGCCGGGAGAAGGAGAGAGCGAGACGGTGAGAGGGAAGGAAAGAGAAAGAACGCCTGAGGGAAAGGGAGAGAGAGAGGGAAGGAAAGAAAGAAAGAAAGAAAGAAGGAGATTATTAAAGAATAACAAAATAGTGTTTGGAGGCCCGTGATGGGGGGGCGGCCCGCTGGGAGCAATATAAAGTGAGGGTTAAGCTGATTGTAAACTGGGCGCCGGCGTTCCAGAGGAGGAAGTGACACACGATTAAAGCCCAGTGCCGCCCGGCCAGGGACTTCCGTTCCAGTTGAGCATCGCTAATTTCCTGAACCCTCCGGACCCCATGCGGGGGTCAACTCGGGGGTCCCCTCTTAGCTCCGCTCTTTTTGATCTGTTTTCTGGAGCCCCCAGACCCATTTAATGGTAAAACGCCGTCCTGGATCAGATCCTCTAATGTTTAATCACGCTTAGTGGGAAGCAGATCATGGAGTTGAGATTCTGGACGAGTGCTTTGATGTCAGGTGTTGAGTTTAGTTTAGTCGTGAGTTCTTATGTCGTAACTCGTGTTATGCAGTCTAATGGATTCTGTTTGTAATGTTTCAGGTTGTGCGCATTAATGTAGATTTAAATTGAAGAAGACGAAACGCAATAATTGTTATTACTTAACTGTTATTCATTTAATTTATCACCCTTTGGACCCCTCATGTGATAAGAGAAATCTAATCCAGACAGAAATAAAATCCCGATTGCTAATTCTTCGCAACATTTTCATCAGATCCAGCCGCTCTGTTCCCGAACACAATTATAACCCCGACCATCGCTCAGCACAGAGCCACGTATGAATTTAAACAATGTGAGCACAAAGCCATGGCCTATAAATCCCCACAATGTGTGTTTCTGTGACAGGGGGCAGGTGTGGCTTTTCATCTTCATTAAACCCCATGCTAGTAATTCGGCGATGATATATTCCACGTGAATATAGCCTACTTATCCCTGACATTTCCTCCTGCGTTATCCCCGCCGCTGCGAGGGGGGCGCGGCCTAAATGTGTCAACGTCGTCCGTCGCCGGGCGTCGACCGCGCGTCGACAGCGCCGGCGTGACGGACCCTCGGAGGGAGTCAAACCCTCCCGGCTGACACTCATTAGAGCGTTGCCGAGCTGGGAGAGGGTCGTGTTTAAGGTGGGATAATGTACCGCTCCATCACTTTTAAATTGACAACACAAGTTACGCCGCGCTGTAATTGTGCTCCTCTCATCCGCGGTCAGAGCGGCTAATGAGGGAGGAGGGGCCGGCGGCCGCTCGGCTTTAATGAGTCTCCCCGCTTTAAAGACACAAAGTGCCACCGAATTAAGGCCTGCCAATTCTCCCTCTCTGCGGTTTGAGAGACTCCCGCGGTGAGAGACGGGGGAGTCGTCACTTTGAGGGACGTTGGCGGCGCTCCTAGATATTAGCTCCTGGATACTAGCTCCTACCTCCTAGCTTGTGAGTGGCCTCCTTGAGACTATAACTAAAAACGATCCTCCGTAGAGAATAGTTTACTTATTTGTGTCGACAATGATGCCAGGGTTCAAACTAAAACACATTTCTCTCTTTTTGTTTTTATTTCAATAATGCTAGCTTTTCCTGGCCTGTTAGCATGTTTGTAGAAGCTAAACACGGACAAACTAACAGCTCCGAGGAAGTTAATATTTCATCACAATTGAATCCAAAGATGATAGTAATAAGATTAGTTCAACTTGGTTGAACATTTTACTAAAATATCATATCCCTTGCAATTTTTACAACAGGACAAATCGATGTTGAGAACTTTATAGTTAAAAGAAGCAGGAAATTTGCAAAGACATTCTAAAATGTGTATATTATTCAAAGCATTTATATCCAAGAGAGGAACTCAGGGAGTTAGAACAGAAATGTTTGGCCTACAGATATTGAACACTATTTATAGGAATATATTCTTTAAAAAAAATAGAATATTTTTTATCTAAAATATATATAGCTACCTTTCATGATTTAAAATGTGTTGATGTGCTGTTCCACATGTTATCTGATATCATTTTAAATCCAAACCCAAACACTAGAGCAGGATCAGCAGAACGCGGGCTGAGTAGTGGTTCATGTTGCCAACTGGAAACCAGCAGCTTAGTGTGAAACAACCAGCTAGACTCCTTTCTCCTCCTCTCCCTGTTTTAATTCAAGAGAGCCATCCAAATCGATTCCCAGCTCATTGATAGGCTGCAATTTAATCACGTTATTACGAATGCAAATCTTCATAATGAATGTTTTTCCCTCTCCCGGTGGTGGTTAGTGTTGTTAAATGGCTGTTTGGAGTTAAATTAGCCATTGGAAGGGGATTTAGCGCGGCTGCTCTCCCCCTCTGAGCACGCATTGATATTCAGTGTCAACAGATGTTGCCTCCACCCAGCTCTTGAGCAGAAACAATTCATGGGAGGAGGACTGCCTCTTCTGTCGATGTTCATCTCCCTGCTGCCTGCCTGGTGGCACTCTAGCTCGACGTGAAGACGTCTCCTCACGGTCCTAATCTGGTCAGCTCGTACCAGCTGATGGTCTCGGGCCAAACCAGCGGCTGAAACAAAGGTACCAATCCTTTTGAATTCACGTTAACATCACACTCATCCTCACATTCCTACGCATTCCATTGTTTTTAGTAGGCATTGGGTTTTAATACTGTCAACAATAGAATTATTTAGGATCAATCATTCAGCAAAAATACATTTATCAAAAAAATAAAATACATACATTTTATTGAGAGTATTTTAGAGAGTATTTTAAAATGATTTATAATAAACACGCAAATCATAGCACCAAAAATGGAAAATCATCAAAAACCTTGGAAAAAGGTTTTCATCTTTATTGGGCAGTTGTTATTCATGACGTACGTCTTAAAGATTATAACACCATGAAAAAGGAAATCACATATAAACCAAACTCCATCTTAGGAGGAGATTGTTTGATCCGGTAAATAAAAGGCTTCCTAAAACCGGATTCCCAGCTGGACTCCTTTAATGTGTCGGAAGACAATCCGGTAGACGGGTTTGATAAGCGCCACGTCGTGGGGAGTTGTGATGTGCTGTTTGACAAATCGCTGGTGAGGCGTTCAGGACGCACACTTGTTTACACACCAAACCGCTTTCCCTCCAAGTCCTGGCTAATATCTCTGGTGAACCAGCCCGCCAATTTGCTCTCACACTGTGGAATATATTTGGTGAATTTGCGCCCAGGAGCGAAGTGTGTGCGTCCGCCTTGTCTCCCCCTCCTCCCCCCCCCCACTCGTGTGAGGGCGCTAATTGACGAATCAGAGCCCAGCGCCCCCGGGCCGTCCTACTGGATGCGTCAGAGGTATTCAGATACGGCCTCTGACACTCTGTGGAGCCTGGCTGGGGCTCCTTGCTGACACGCGACCTCTTACATGCCAAGTAGGCTGGCATCCTGTTCTTATTATTGTTATTATTATGGGATGTTGTCGGTGCCTCAGCCCAGGGCGCTTATCAAAATACACCCATGAACCCCAGCAGTGCTGCTTCTAAATACGCCCTCCCCTGCAACGAGCTCAGACGCAGACACACACCGTACACACACACACACTACACAGACACACACGTACACACACACACACTACACAGATACACACAGATACACACACAGACACACACGGTACACACAGACACGGTACAGAGACACAAACGGTACACACACACAGTATACACACACGGTACACACACACACACTACACAGACACACACCGTACACACACACACACTACACAGACACACACGTACACAGACACACACGTACACAGACACACACATACACAGATACACACAGATACACACACACAGACACACACGGTACACACAGACACGGTACAGAGACACAAACGGTACACACACACAGTATACACACACGGTACACAGACACACACGTACACACACTGAGGCAACGCGGAGCGCATCCGCCTGCTTTGACACCATATTTATTTATATATTTATATAAATATATATAGCGTATTAATATTGTATTGAAGAGTGTTTTCATTCGGGGGGAATGGCGGAGTTAGACACAAGATGCACAAAGTAAACAGAGGAGCCAACGCTAAGCTGTTTGGATTTGGCCCGTCGCTCGCTCGGGGGAAGTGACAGGAGCGCGGCGCGCTACGTAGCTCGCAGGTAGCGCCCGGGCTACGCGCTGAAGCTATGATATATGACATGTGTTGCAAGCAGCATCTCTGTTCCTCCCAGGGCCTGTCACAGCGCCGCGGCGCGCGGTTAAAGGCTCTGTTATCCCGGCTCTAATCCTCCATTTAGGTCAGCGCTTGCCATCGCCGGGGCTCCGCCTCTCGCCACTCCCCTCCTCTGACCTCCTCGCTGACGACCGCCCCCCCGAACCCCGACCCTCGCACCCCCCCCCCCCCCCGCTGGAACACAGGGTTTGTTTGGCGTGATTTGAAGGATTTCCGTTCCGTGTTTGTGTGTGATGTCTGTTTGTTTTGATTTGTTTACTCGCTATGAGGGCTTTACGCGTCGTGTTCTCCGTGTAGACACGCTCCGTAGCCTGCAGTCTCAGCTCTTTGTTCCTCAGGAGTCAGTTGTCTCAATGATAAACACCCTTTAACTTAACTGTACATAAATACACCTCGCCTTTAACTTAGCCCATAAATACACCTCCCCTTTATCTTAACTTAACTGTACATAAATACACCTCTCCTTTAACTTAGCCCATAAATACACCTCCCCTTTAACTTAACTTAACTGTTCATAAATACACCTCTCCTTTAACTTAGCCCATAAATACCCCTCCCCTTTAATTTAGCCCATAACTACACCTCCCCTTTAACTTAACTGTACATAAATACACCTCTCCTTTAACTTAGCCCATAAATACACCTCCCCTTTAATTTAGCCCACAACTACACCTCCCCTTTAACCTAACTGTTCATAAATACACCTCTCCTTTAACTTAGCCCATAAATACACCTCCCCTTTAACTTAACTTAACTGTACATAAATACACCTCTCCTTTAACTTAGCCCATAAATACACCTCCCCTTTAACTTAACTTAACTGTACATAAATACACCTCTCCTTTAACTTAGCCCATAAATACACCTCCCCTTTAATTTAGCCCATAAATACACCTCCCCTTTAACTTAACTGTACATAAATACACCTCCCCTTTAACTTAGCTATATAAATAAATACACCTCCCCTTTAGCTTAACATGTACATTAATACACCTCCCCTTTAACCTTTAATACATTAGCCCCGACGCAACAAAGTCGTTCCTCCCTGTTTCATGTTATAGGCCTGATTGGCCCCCAGGTCTCCTGGCTCATCAGACGATTGGTCGGTGAGTCCTCCAAGGTCGTGTCCTTGCTGGAAGCCACCATGCAGTCGACAGTTTACTGCTGCAGACCGAGAGGACATACAGACCGATAGCCACGGAGATACCTTCAGGAGGGAAAGGGTTCTGGTTCTGTCTTCAAACACCCAGTATCGGCTCAGGCAGACTCACTGTAAATAAATTGCATTTTTACACCCAGTATTTCATGTTTCCATCCTTTCAAACTGCATTAGTTAATGGAACCTCTGCATTCAGATTGCATCTCCTCCCTCACCCTAACCAAGAATCAGGGCTTGTTAGAATATCACTGTAGAGAGTTATAATCCTTACAGTCAGCCTATGCATGTGATTTTAACAATCTTACGTGTGAACTTGTATTGTGGTCAAAAGGGGACTTAATGTCTCAACAAACAAACACAATGCTTCATCAAAAATATGTTCCGAGGGCTCACGATCAAACCAGAGAGACAGAGCGAACCACAGAGGCCGATTCCCGGTCTGTGAATCAGACCTCATCCTCCTCCCCGTCGCATCCGCTTCGTCTGGGTTTCTTGGGATGCAGGTATCCATGGCGATATCCGTGAAGCACCTCCAGACATCCTCACACCTCCTCCTCGGATTGGTGGTAAAGTTTTGGAGCTAAAATAAGCCCGTCGTCGGTGTGTTGTCACAAGGCATGCATCGCCGCGCCGTCCCCCCCAACCCCCGTCTGGAGGTGTGGGGCCCGCTGGCCCCGCACGGCCCCCAGACGTGACATTCCCGCATTTGGGGAGCGTGACCTATGGGAGGGGGGCGGTGTACCTCGCATCAGCTCCACCACCGGGGGGAACGGGGTAAGAGTACAGTAGGGAGAGGAGGGCAGCTCTATCTCTCTCTCTCCCACCCTCTCTCTCACCCTCATTCCCTCTCTCTCTCTCTCTCTCTCTCTCTCTCTCTCTCTCTCTCACCCTCTCTCTTTCCCCCTCTCTCTCTCTCTCTCTCTCTCTCTCTCTCTCTCTCTCTCTCTCTCTCTCTCTCTCTCTCTCTCTTTCCCCCTCTCTCTCTCTCCTCTCTCTCTCTCTCTCTCTCTCTCTCTCTCTCTCACCCTCTTTCTCTCTCTCTCTCTCTCTCTTTCCCCCTCTCTCTCTCACCCTCTCTCTCTCTCTCTCTCTCTCTCTCTCTCTCTCTCTCTCTCACCCTCTCTCTCTCTCTCTCTCTCTCTCCCTCCCTCCCCACAGGCCGCGGGTGCTGAGTAAGATGCTAGTGAGTTAATATCCTGTGACAGTAAATGTCAACTGAATTTAAATGACTCCGGCTGCTCCCTCTCTGTCGCCGGGGACTCTGGGCTCCATTGGTCTCCCCTGCCCTCAGCGGATGGGGGTTTTGGTGGGGGGGCGGGGGGGGTCTTGGTGGTTTTGTGGAGCCACCAGCGCCGTGTTTCGGGGCAGCCAATGTTAAACCAGCGGCGGGATTCACGGCGCGTACATGTGGCTAATTAGGAGGGATTTAGCATTAGCGTGATCATTAGCGTAGCGGACAGAACTGCTGCGCTCTCAAATCGCTGGCCCTCCGTCAGGTGCTCAGCGGAGCGGCGCGGCGTTAGCGGACTGATGGAGAACAACATGGAGCGCCGCGTTAGCACACGCTACATTAGCGTTAGCGCTAGGACAGTGCAGCGCCGCAGCCTCGCTACGCACCGGAGAGCTTTGAGAAACCGTCTCAACAGATTAGAATAACACTCAGAAATACAAGTTAGAGCATTTGCATGTATTAGGAACGGGTAAATATTATATTATATTTACATGATGTTTGTCTCAAACAATCGAATATTCTCACAACATAAAAATCCATTTTTTTGTTTGAATGCACATTTATCTAATAGGAATAAATCAAAACGACTCACTGCTATTACTGAAAAACTCTAGCGGTTGCGAGTTTGACTCTTGTAGTCGTATAATGCTTCTTGATATGTTAAATATTGAAGTGGCAAGTGACCTATAAAGTTTTCTATTTGTCGCAGCATTTCTATTTAAAATGGATGCAGGGCTTATTTATTACTTTACGGTCTCTACTTTCATTAAACTCCTCCTCTTTTCATGTAAAACATCCGATCTTTGTGTTTGTATGTGTGCGTTGGAAGGGGCTTAGTAATGAGTGTAATGGACACACATTAAGAGGATTGCATTGTTCCATAATTAATATTCAAGCGGATCTGAGCCGTTCTGGGGACGGAGAGACGGCCGGAGGGATGGAAAGGGCAGTGTGTGAAACCTAGAAGAGGAGGGTTCCAGGAGCTAGCCTCTCTCTCTCTCTCTCTCTCTCTCTCTCTCTCTCTCTCTCTCTCTCTCTCTCTCTCTCTCTCTCTCTCTCTCTCTTACCCACCCCCTCTGTCTCTCTCTGTCTCTCTCTCTCTCTCTCTCTCTCTCTCTCTCTCTCTCTCTCTCTTACCCACCTCTCTCTCTCTCTGTCTCTGTCTCTGTCTCTCTCTCTCTCTCTCTCTCTCTCTCTCTCTCTCTCTCTTACCCACCTCTCTCTCTCTCTCTCTCTCTCTCTCTCTCTCTCTCTCTGTCTCTCTCTCTCTCTCTCTCTCTCTCTCTCTCTCTCTCTCTCTCTCTCTCTCTCTCTTACCCTGCCCCCCCCATCTCTCTCTCTCTCTCTCTCTCTCTCTCTCTCTCTCTCTCTCTCTCTCTTACCCTGCCCCCCCCATCTCTCTCTCTCTCTCTCTCTCTCTCTCTCTCTCTCTACGTCCGCAGGTGTTCTGTCGTTCTGCTCTTTTCCTCCTCTCCTCACCTTTATTCCGCGGTGCAGAGTGTTGATGTGTGAGCGCTGGGAGCGGTTTGGGAGTGAGGGTGGAGGAGGAGCATGGAGGGTGGAGGAGGAGAATCCAGGGTGGAGGAGGCAGCCAGGGAAAAGTGTCTGGGGGGGAAGAAAAACTGAATGTCATGTATCTTAAACTGGAGGAGAGTACAGCTGTTTGTGTGTTTGTGTTTGTTTACGTGCGTGCTTCCTGCTAGCATAGCGTACGTAGCGCCTCAACAAAGGAGGAAGTGATGGCGGCTCCTTTGTGTCAGAGGAGACGCAGGGAGAGGGCTATATTAGAGTCTCCTTTAGCCCAATAGCTTCTAATAAGCTAATTGAACTTCTTCAAGCGCTGACCTTTACGGCTGTCTGGGTTCGGGTAAGGGGGGTTGGCGGGCGTTAAAACGCCGTTTCAGCCCTCATTTCAACTGAAAATAAAGTTCACTGCTACTTTGTTCCTCTGCTTCTCTTTGTGGGTTTCTATGAGTTTAATGAGCTCCCTCAGTCCGGGTGTTGAGGTAGCTGTCATCAGGTTAGCCTCGGCTTCAGATGCTAGTTAGCTTCCTCGCTAACGGCCGTCCCTTTATTCGGCGGAGCGCCGTCGCCTCCTCTCCCTGTGTCCCCGCCGCTAGGCTCCTCCCCCTCGCCACAACCGTTGTTTCGGCTATTTATAGCCCGGGCTCAACGGACCCACGTCACATGACATCCTGTCGCCGTGCGTTCTCGCTACGCTGCGCACGCATTTAATCCCATGAGCATCAAAACGCTCTAAAGACGGCCGTTTCAGGGGGGGCTGGAGAACGCTTTTGTGACACCCCCCCTTTTGTCCAATACTAAAATGTATTTGTTTAATGCTCTTTAAAGAACGTCTCTCTGGGTCTCCGTATCTGTCGTCGGATTCCACATCCTCGCAGGAATCGCGGCGCAAAAAATGTCAAGGGGAATCTGGACTGCACCACTGTTTGACCGCCCTCCCCCTCCCCCTCCCTCCCTCCCCCACCCCGCCCCTCCCTCCACGACCACTTACCCGGCTGAAGTGCACTTTGTCCGTACCCAGAGATAAAGGCTCTTGTTGTGGCGAGGGCCGCGGTGTCCAAAGGGCTGAGTGTAACGCGCACGTCACCCTCGCATTCCTCAATTCTCTGCGCAAATATGTGTGTTTGTTTACGGAGGCGGCGTTCCGGACGGCGATCGGAGCGTGAGGGGGGGGGGAGGGTGTGTGATCGTGATGAGCGCTGAGAGGACGCAGAGACGCGGCGTCGGCCTCCATCTTGACTCCGCCCTCCTCGGGTCTGCTAACTGTCCTTTCATCGCCGTCCGGCCTCCTCACCTTCCATTAGGGCCCCTCCCCTCCCCGACCCCGTGGGCAGCTCCTCAAGGTGTGGACGCGTGGCTCTGAGGGTGGGGGGGTGAGTCGGGGGTCGGGGGGTCCTGCTTCAGCGCGGTCCAGCGCCGGCCTCTGATGCGGGCCGCCTCAGGACCGCGGGCGCCAGGAGATCCATACTGCGAGAAAGTGTTTCAAATGTGATGCCAGAGGGCGGCTCGCTCTGCGGTGCTCCGCCACAGCCTGTCTCCAGGGAGGGAGGGGGGGAGGAGGGAGGGAGGGGGGAGGAGGCTCTCGCCGCGGCGCCGATCCCTCGCCACAACAACACCGCGGCCAACCGGAGGACCGCCTGATTACCTCTGCACTTGGCCCGCAGACGGGTTTGTAGACGCGGAACGCAGAGACGTCTGAAACCCGTCTCTGCCTCTCTGTTGTCCGACCGGACTCGCTGGGTTTGGCGGCGGCGCGCGTTAGCGTTAGCCTCCGCTGGTGTTTTGGTCTTTAGGAGCGTTATGAGACGTCTGAGGGAAAGCTGTGGTCATGGAGGGCGCAGGCGTTCCCCGATGGCCTCTTGGTTCTACTAATTAAACGCTCTCAACTTTTAACACGTACTCCCTTCCGCCGCCGCCGGTGCTAGCCGTCTCCCAGGGACGGCTGAGCGGAAGAACTACCGGGCTGTGGACTCTGAGCACCGGCTACACACACACACACACACACAACCACACACTAACACACGGACACACGCACACACGAGCTCACTAACGCACAACCACACATAAACGCACTAACACCCACTCACACACACTAACACACACACGCATACACTAACGCACAAACACACTAACACGCACCAACACAGACACACAGAAACACAATTGCAAACACACGCTACACGCAACCCCTCACACACACATACACAGCACACTACACACAAACACACACAAACACAAACACACACTACACAACCATACACACACTATTCCACACACAAACACACGCACGTCCTCAAAGTGTGGAGGAACGTTGGTTACTGGCTTCAGAAGATGAAAGTGAGGTCTGAGCTCCTGGTATCCTTGGAAAGTGTGAAATCTGATCATAATCTACACAAGTGAGCATCATGAGACATCTTCATAGCATGTTGACTTTGCATATGGATTTTGGGTAACCATGGAAAAATGTTGATATCGCATACACTCGACGTGTGGTCAGTAATTGAAAGTCGAGTCGCGGCTGGTCAACGTGATGACACACGGTAACGACACACCTGCTGATACCAGCCCAGTGTGTTGATTGGCTGGCTCCCTGGTGGTCCCGCCC
>NC_079423.1:17806039-17857400 GCF_026213295.1 Gadus chalcogrammus | reverse complement strand
GCGGGCAGCCACCAGGACCCCGTCCCAGTACCCCGAGTCTACCAAGACCACATCCCAGTACCCCGAGTCTACCAAGACCATGTCCCAATACCCGGGTCTATAAAGACCATGTCCCAGTACCCGGGTCTATAAAGACCATGTCCCAGTACCCTGGTCTATCAAGACCACGTCCCAGTACCCGGGTCTATAAAGACCATGTCCCAGTACCCTGGTCTATCAAGACCACGTCCCAGTACCCCGGTCTACCAGGAACACGTCCCAGTACTCCTGGTCTACCAGGACAAAGTCCCCAATCTCCTGGTCTACAAGGAGCATGCATGGACCTGGTAGGACGGGTTGTTATAGTTCTGGAAGACCACAACAGGGACATGGTGTTATAGTCCTTGACTATGGACCTATTCTATACCAGGGACCAATCGATATAATCCAATCAAAGTAGACTACAGATTAGTATTACTGTCGTATAACTACTGGAGCCGAATATAACTACTGTCGTAAAATACAGAGTAGAACTAGAATTAAGTACAACTACCCTAGCTGAATAGCGTAGAATACATAGAGTCAAACGGAGTAGAACCATCGTAGTAGAATAACCACAGTAGTACAACAGTAGTATGCAGCGGTATAATATACGAGTAGAATAGAGAGCGCTTCGGAGCGGTCGTGGGATGCATGGGAAGGGGGTGGAGGAGGAGGGAAAACAAGATATCAAATATCACCAACATTCTTTAAAACACACACAGCCTTTCTAGATGGAGCGGAGTGTCTCCACTGTGATCAGCACATCTAACACCATCTAACACACCATCTAACACCATCTACCATCACCGCACACCGGGGGACAGGGGGGTAGGGGATAGACACCCACCTCGCTTGTCCTTTTTAAGAGTAATGGTTGGATCTGACGACGGAGTTTGACGGGACGGAGAGTCAGATCGGACTGCGTGGAGCGGAATAAAAAGGCTTTAAACGTCCGTACAGTAGAAAAAGTTAGGCCGATGTATCGCTGGACAGACGGCCTCCAGGTCCGAGAGGAGAGCTGGCTGACGCACGGACCGGAGCGCAGGAACCAAGTGACACTTCGCAAATGGAGTTCTCAGATAGTATTTCCAGCGGGTAGGTTCCGTGGTGTCGGAGCCGGGGCGTCGGTCTGGGCTCTGCGGGGCAGCGGGTCCATGGCCCGGGGAAGTGGAGACGCACGCAGGCGGTAATGTCCTCCGCAAGAACGACAAGTGTGCAGCGAGACGCGTCTGAAGATGCAACACACACACACGCACACACATGTACACACACAAGACACCCGCTTCACGCACTGTCTTCGACGCGCGCCTCCGCATGTGTGGCTGACGAACGGAGGGCTCCGGTGGAGAGCTCTTTTAGCCGGCTGACGTCACGGTACCCGCATCCAATCACCGCGCAGTCGATTTAGGAGCAATAACAAAGGCAGCCAATCAGCGAAGTGGTTTATTATTATGTCTTCGTTCCTGGACGCGGAGAGCATGATTAAGATCGGATCGTGATATTATTATAATAATTATAATTATAATATATATAATGATAATAATAGTTATAGTAATGTAACCAAGTGAACAATCCTTCTCGTAAATGAGGATATGTTAAAGACGCGTTGAGAGGTTGTAAAGGAAACATTGTCCAAGTGTTGATTTTTGATTAGAATGATTACATTTCAACATCACGTGACGTGCCCCCAAAACACACCTCAGTTCAGTCGTGTTCACCACGGAAATATATGTGTTTGTTTATTCCTCCTTTCAAATGTCCAAAAGAACGACTCGTTCTCATCGTACTGAAGTCAAAGTGAACGTTAATAAAAAATGCTCTCTTACGGAACGTAATGGCGCCATCGTCTGGCGGCTCCTGGTACTGCAGCATGCCCCGCTGATTCGCAAACCCATTAAATTAATCTTTAGTTCACTGGTTGGACCATAATCTGAAAGACCTCGATGGCTATTTAATCCGATAATTTATTTAATCCTACACTATAAATTCGCCCAATATAAAAAAAAATTCAATATAATTTTTTTCTAACGGATAAAGACTTGCCATCTTTTACAACATATTTACTCGGGATAATTCGCTCCTGACATGTTCCCTAATGCAGAGTGTAGTGTGATTTATGACTTTTAAATAGCTTGTTACGGAGGTTCACTCTATCACCATCGCTGCTGCCCGGCTCACAGAGCGTTTTACCCCCAGAGAAGCCCCGGGTTCCCCCTATCAGACAGATCAGACGAGCCGCAGCAGGTCCGAGCCTGCTGGAGCCCTGGGGCCGGAGCCGGCCGCGGGGAGCGGGGAAGTTTTCCTGGAGAGTTGGAGAGCCTCTCTTCAGAGTGACTTGAGATTCAGGGAGCAGATTAGTTTAGTTTGGTATTAGATTAGTTTTACATGACAAAACGGCTTCATTAGCGCGCCGGGGCTTCATTAGGAAGACATCAGACTCATAAAGAATATGTCCTTCTTGAGTGTAATTGTTTAATTATTCCGTCCGCTCCGACTTGATTTCCCTTCTGGCAGACGACTTCTCCCGGCTCTTCATCCTCCTCCTCTTCCTCGTCGTCTTCAAACCGAGTCGAACAAAAACGCGCCACGGACGCCAGTGAATGTCCCGCTCTCCCAGGAATGATTAATTGATATAAATGATTAAAACAGAGGAGAATTATGAAGCGGAATTGAAAGGGGTCCTCCCAAAGCGCCCTGTTTGTTGCGGGTCTGTTTTAATGAGCTTTTCATAACTGGGCAGGAGAAATCACTCCTCCTCCTCTTCCTCCCGCGGAATAATTACGACGAGGAAGGGCACCCGGGACTTTGAGTGAGTGAGTGAGTGTGCGTGCGTGCGTGCGTGCGTGCGTGCGTGCGTGCGTGCGTGCGTGTGTGTGTGTGGGGGGGGGGTTTGGTTTGTGTTTATCTTGGTATATTATAAACATCAACAATAGTGTGTGGGGGGGGGGGGGGGGGTCTCAACGCTCTCAACTTAAAGTACTTCAGATGAAGAAGGGGCTAATATGTGATGCTACTGGAATACTTTGAACATGGATTCATAGGATACTATGATACTGGTCTGTGGTACTGGTACTGGTAGGGTTCTGTCGTACTGGTACTGGTAGTGTTCTATGTGTTGCGTGTGCGTGCGTGCGTGCATGCATGTGTGTGTGTGTGTGTGCGCTCTATCTGCTCAGCAGAGAGACGGGGGGGTGAGCCGGCCTGACTGATGCAGGAGATTAAAGCCGTGATTATCTCCTGATAGAGAACAAGCCTCTCAGGGGCGTGCACGGGGAGCGTGCACGCTGCACGTACATGCCCTCCAATCTCCAAATGAGATCTGCTAAGTGAGTAACTGGCTGCTTGTTCACAAACACTTTACATTACAGACCCAGCAGCCCTCAGACAGACCTCTGGAGTGGGGAGGGACACACAGACCGGACCGGACCGGACCGGACCAGACCGGACCGGACCGGACCGGACCGGACCGGACCGGACCAGACCAGACCAGACCGGACCGGACCAGACCGGACCAGACCAGACCGGACCAGACCAGACCAGACCAGACCAGACCAGACCCCGTTCATAGGGGGAAAACTTTATTGTCCGTCAACGGGGGGACACACAATCCTCTTTGACATGGATCACGTTACAACATAAAGACCCACAACGTCTGGACACGAACGTTGTTCCTCTTTCTTCTGACACATGTACTCATTGTAAGTCGCTTTGGATAAAGCCTCTGTTTCTGAATGTAAAACATTGTAATGATCTCCCTGACACTCTGACAGAGTGGGAGGGGCCTTCACAGTCAGGTGGACTTGATGCGACCAATCAGCGGCAGGCATTTGTAGCGGTTGAATCTGATTAGAGGCAATATTGTGGTGAAGCCGTCTGCGAGAGCAGGAACAACCACTTCACAACGCTGCCCTGAGGTCTCTGATGAGCTCTGGGCCCACAAACCATATTATACTGTCTATATATATATATATGATATTGTATATATATATATATATATATATATATATATATATATATATATATATATATATATATATATATATATATATTATATTGTAGAGAGGAACTGAAGCTCTGTCTGGCCGGCTTCAACATCACTAGTGGGCGTGTCCCCCCAGATGATCCATCTATCGATCTCCCAGTCTGCCCAGTGGACGCACTGGGAGGCTAACCCCTCCTACATCCGGGCGGACTCCCCCAGTACTGATGTCACCGGAGGGTTAGAATCTGAAAGCGCTTTTGACACGAAAGTCTGCTTGTGTTCGATGTGAATGAGCGCATGTGTGTTTGTGTGTGCGTGCATATGCTTGTGTGTGTGTGTGTGTGTGTGTGTGTGTGTGTGTGTGTGTGTGTGTGTGTGTGTGTGTGTGTGTGTGTGTGTGTGTGTGTGTGTGTGTGTGCTTCTGAGTGTGTGTGTGTGTTGTATGCAGACACGTGTGTGTCGTATGTGAACATGTGTTTACTTGGTGGGTTTAGCATGTAGCGTTCTCTGCGTATCTAAGTGGTCGGTTAACGCAGTCTGCTGATCGGTTTCCTCTTAAGGGATAAACACTGCAGCGTAGTGACACACACACACACACACACACACACACACACACACACACACACAAATCTCATTCACACACATACACGTGCACGGACACACAGACACACACACACACACAAACCTCATTCACACACATAAACGTGCACGGACACACAGACACACACACACAAACAAAACACAACCAAACATCATTCACACATGCACACACACTCAACGCACACACACATACACAAACACACTCAACGCACACATAGCCAAACACCTTTATTCACACCCACACACACGCATACTTGCACACACACACACACACACACACACACACACACACACACACACACACACACACACACACACACACACACACACACACACACACACACACACACACACACTCCCCGACTCAAACAGCCGGCGCCGCTTTCTAGAACAATATTGCTTTAATGAAATGTCGTGAATCCTTAATGAGAGCCACGTCTCGAGATAAATCTCACAATTATTCTTGCGCACGTGAGCGGAGTGTGAAACTCATCCGTCAGGCCGAATTAGCAGGGATGCATTAGGCTACGGCGGCTGGTAGGGACACACTATATTAGACGCTTACACCCATTCCTTTAATTGGAACCATCTTTCATTTGGCTCCCAGCCTCACTTTAGTGAATGACTGCTCCTTCACTTCCCATCCACACAGACGCCGTTTACACAACCGCGGTGCGAGCAGCACAGAGTACACAACACAGCCTACATATACAGTATATAGATATATATATATACAAAGTGCACAGGTGGAGATGTCTTCATCGTGTATTGCTTAGCATTGGGGGGGGGCTGTACTGATAAATAATACATTTGGGTTACTATGAATGGCTGCTACATTTAGCAGACACCTTTCTGCAAAGCAACCTACAGCAACTTTAGATTTCATTAATAAGCTTGGAGGGGTCAGGGGTCATCATGCTATATGAGGCCCGCAGGAGGCCTATACAGGTAGGATGGGAACATCAAACTGTACAACAAACAACCACACAACACACAATGAAGACGCACAATCGCGGCGGGCATCTCCAGCTGTGTGCTTTGTTTTACAGCGCCGGTCAACACCGGAGATAAGACGCCGGATTGATTCCTGAGGGGAACTCAAACCACTCCCCAAAGCACGGGTCCTGATAGAACCGCCGCCTTTAGATAGAATCAACCATCTACCCTTATCAACGCACTCAATTAATACTACAGGAGAGAGAGAGGGGGGAGGGGGGGAGAGAGGGGGGGGAGGGGGGGGAGAGGAGGGAGAGAGGAGAGAGAGAGAGGGGGGGGAGAGAGGAGGGAGAGAGAGGGGGGGGAGACAGGAGGGAGAGAGAGGGGGGGGAGACAGGAGAGGGAGAGAGAGGGGGGGAGAGAGGAGAGAGAGGGGGGAGAGAGAAGAGAGAGGGGGGAGAGAGGAGAGAGAGGGGGGAGAGAGGAGAGAGAGGGGGAGAAAGGAGAGAGAGAGAGAGGGGGAGAGAGGAGGGGGGAGACAGGAGAGAGAGAGGGGGGAGACAGGAGAGACAGAGAGGGGGGGGAGACAGGAGAGAGCGAGAGAGAGGGGGGGGGGGGGCTGGGGTGGAGGGTCACATGTGACTTCATTGTTTCCGGCTACTCAAAGTCTGCCTCAGGCCTGGCAATAGCTGGCCTCTCTCTCTCTCTCTCTCTCTCTCTCTCTCTCTCTCTCTCTCTCTCTCTCTCTCTCTCTCTCTCTCTCTCTCTCTCCCTCTCCCTCTCCCTCTCTCTCTCTCCCTCTCTCTCTCTCCCCCCCTCCCTCCCCCCCCTCCCTCCCTCTCTCTCTCCCTCCCTCCCTCTCTCCCCCCCCCTCTCCCCCCTCTCTCTCTCTCTCTCTCCCTCTCTTCAACCCCTGCCTTCCCCTCTTTCTCTTCCCTCCCTCTTTCTCTACCTCACCCCCCTTCCTTGGTTCAGTCTCCCCCTTCTCCTCCCTCTCTCTCCCATCGTCTCTCTACCTCTTTCTCCCTGTCAGTCTTTCCCTCCTCCCCTCTCTCGCCCTCTTTACTCCCAACCCTCAGTCTCTCTCCCCTTCACTCTCTCCCCCTCTTTAATACTCTCCTCTCTCCCTCCCTTTCTCTCCTCTATCCCTCCCTCCCTCCTCCACTCTTCTCTCCCTCCCTCTCTCTCTCCTTCCCCCTTCTCTCTCTCCCTCTCCCCCTCATTCTCTATCTGAATCTCTCTCTTGCCCTTTCTCTTCCCCTCTGTCCCAAGTTTTACCACATGTAAATTCAGAAGTAAATCACGCATTGTAAAGCGTAAGAGTATGAACAACTTTCATGTGTCATTTTATGGTTGTTTTTCACCAGTTTATTTCATTAGCAGGTACACACACACACACACACACACACACACACACACACACACACACACACACACACACACACACACACACACACACACACACACACACACACACACACACACACACACACACACACATACACACACACACACACACACACACACAGTCCAAACCAGTCCAAGATGTGAGGTATAGCTGTGACTGGCCGATACATATCTGCAAGCTAATAACAGAGGATTTAAGAGGGAGATTTCTTTATTGAAATTCCAAGAGTGAGATTTTTTTAATTAAATGACTGGAGAAGAGGCAATATTGAGACAGATGTTCAAATGTTTGCTCTGCTGTCGAAAGGAAAGCTTCTTAAAGCCTAATGGACGCCTTCCAGAGCTCGGACCGGGGTCCGCCGCACACAACGCTAACCGCACACGCTCAGAACGCTCAGAACGGACAATGCTCACCACAACGCTGACCGCACACGCTCAGAACGGACAACGCTCACCACAACGCTGACCGCACACGCTCAGAACGGACAACGCTCACAACACAACGCCCAGAACTTTGAGAACGCTCACCGCACACAACGCACCACAATCAAGTTCCGAACGCACAACTCTAACCGCTCAGAACGCACAATGCACATGCTCAGAACGCACAACGCTAACTGCTAAGAACTCTCAACGCACATAATCAGAACGCTCAGAACGCTCACACCGTTCACCACTCGGCGCTCACGCCCGACGACGCCATGTTGGTTAAAACAGCGGCCTCGGAGTCACGCGCCGCCGCCACACGGAGCCGCGTGATTGGAGGGGAAATACCAACTGGAGCCCAACAAAGGAGGAAACACGCTACAGTCAACTCTGCCTGGCTCTCCCTGTCGCACACACGCACGTACAGACCCACACGCACACACACACACACACACACACACACGCACACACACACACACACACACACACACACACACACACACACACACACACACACACACACACACACACACACAGTCGCACACACGCACGCACGTGCACACGCACATGCAGGCTCTCACACACTAGCCCTCACACATACACAAGCCCCCCCCCCCACACACACACACACACACACACACACACTACCACACACACACACACACACACACTACCACACACACACACGCCCCCACACGGGAAATAGCCCCCTTATCTCCCCCATCTCATTTAGAGTTGATTGCTGTCGGATTATAATGCAATCACCACACTGTGTGATGGGTAACCATGGGAACGGGTTTTAACTGTTTATCTTGCCTGAGATCTTAATTTAAGTTTGAACACTCTGGATCACAGGCATACGGGCGAGAGACATGGGAACCCAGCGAGAGAGGGGAGAGAGAGAGGGGGGAGGGAGCTGTGATGAATACGCAGAAACAGACACATTCCTGTTCTTTTTGTTGGATTTCATTTGCAATTAAATTTGTCTTTCAGAGGGAAAATCAATTTATGATGACAATCCGCCGGGCGTCTGAAAGCCAGGACGCTCCCGCCGCACCCTGGGAAGGGAGAAAGAATGCGGCTAATCTCGGCAAAATGAATCATTCACACTTTATTTGGACATCTGTGTTACCTCCCCCCTCCTCCCCCCCTCCTCCCACCTCCTCTTCTAGCCCGCTTCATTCACATGTGACAGTTTTATTAGTCGGGTGCAGGTGGCGTGCGCGGCGTTCCTGGCGCGTCGTTCCTCGTGCGGCGGTCGGAAGAGAACACAGAGCGCCGGAGACGACGGAAAGTAAGAGGCCCGAGAAGTTTAGGAACGTTTGTTAAACCGTTTTTAAAGAAGATGTACAATTTAAAACAAGCTTCTTTGGGTTCAAAAGGAAAGATTCATGAAGGGAGAGCCATGAAGACCCATGATGCTCTCTGTCTGGTCACCTCACAGTTTATTAATAGAGACGGTTCAGACACACACACACACACACACACACACACACACACTAACCTCCACTGCCTGTGTCCTGGATGAGGGAGGGGTCACGTGCGCACCCTTTAGTATCCAGCGCAGCATCTCTGGAAAGCAGTTTGGGTAATTTACTGCCATTGTACATTTTCCAGGAAAAATCGAAATCCTGTTAATCTTGATGAATTTTAAGGAGAAAAAGATGATGCTGAGGCCGAACTGCTGCCAGTGGAGTCGTACCGCTGAGTGGGGATCTGGAAATGGTACAGAAACTCATATTTATTGCCCCAAAAACATGTCATTCAAATCTCTAGAACATCCCAACTGCTTTTCCAGATGTTCAGGGCTGGTTTAAAGCAAGGGTAGGCAATTTATTGTCATATTTATCAAATTGTCCTTGCATAAGGACAGTAATCGATAAATCAAACGCTAGGATAAAAAAAGAACAATATCCGGTACCTCTGACTGTCGCAGGCCTTTGAGCCTGTCCAATGGATGGCTCACTTGTCTGTCTACTTACCTAGCTAGCTGGCTTCTTGCAGACCTGTTGCTTAAGCTAGCAGGTAGCCAGCTGCAGACCTGTTGCTAAGCTAGCAGGCTAGTCATCTGTTTTGGGGGAGTGGCCTTGAAGGGAGGCCGGAAGAAATTTATTTTTCAGTTTGTTATTTTCAAAATCGAGCTTACAATGAGTGGTTTCTTTACATCGCCTACCCTAACTTTAAAGCCCCTATTCGTAGTTTACGAGAAGACGTAAGAAACTACAAGTCCCATGAGCCCTTGTTTGCAAGAGCTCCATTCACCCTGGTTCCTTCTAAACTTTTCTTTTTTAGAAAAGGTTTTTTGAAAACATGTGTTTGTAATAATGATAATGATGTTATCAGTACCAGTCGATCTTGCAAATTCATCTGTGACTCTTATTTCATCTTAAAAGGATACATGTGTTCGGATAATTTGTCAATTTTATCACGGATGGCTTATGTCGGTGACAAAATATTCAAAATTAAATTCCACCAAAAGGTCAATAGTTTAAACCGAGATTACAAACTTAATTGAACATTATGTTGAACTTTAACATAATGATTTGTTTATTGGATATGTGTGATGCATGCCTTACTATTTAATAACTCTCATAGCAGAACTATGAGCCACATACAGAGAAAACGAAAACGTTATTAAATGTTATTTAAGGAGAGCGATGCAAACAATGCACATATTAAACCGGGCTCGATCGATTTGGGTTTATTTGAAATGAAAAAGCGAGTTATGAGTGGTGCATTTAACGGAGCGCTGTATGTACATTCACTGTCAGGCCCTTTAATGCTCAAGGTCTTTCAGCAGCCCAGCTTTGAACAAAGAAAATCAATGTTACATCATAGGATGGACCATCTGAAGGCTAACATCATTACAGAGCCATCCATATCTCCAATTCTCTGTTTAATCTGCCCTCCTTTCACCCAGACGCTCCCCATTTCCTGTGTGTCCCTCACTCCACACATTCATCCAATCACAGCAGCCACATTCACAGGGAAATATGGTGAATTGGTTTGGTGGCCAATCAATAGCAAGCTAATTAAGGGGTTATGAGAGGGGTTGTGGATCTATAGAAGCGCGGGCGGGAGGACGGAGACGGTGTCACTGGAATATCATCGCGGACGTTTGGATATCATCGTTCGTTTGAGCTGCATAGTCACTTGTACTCGTGTACTTTTAGCATATGCTTATGTATAATTAGGTTTTGACCGTGGAGTAAACAGTGATAGATTGAATGGAGCGTAAACGGTGGTTGTAATTGGGTCACCCTTTCATTCATTCATCAGCCATTTGACCGGACGACATGGACGTGACATATGTGGCGGCATTAGATTAAATGATGACGACGCGTGGCACTTGAGTTCTGCTGGAGGTTTATTTGCGATACGTCTCCTGAGTTGAGTGTGGGAGCGCACTTGAGTCTGAAGAAGAGCTTTCTCTGTTTCTCTCACGGAGAGATCGGCTGTCGTTCTGAATGGATCCCATGAAAGGGATTCAAGAGCCTTTGGTTCGTAGGAATTCAAGTCAAGTCACGTCTAGAGAGCCTGATATAAAAAAGCATAAAAATGTGTCAAATAAATGCATAAAACATAAACTTCTATACATTGGCATTCCACTAATTTCAATGATTACTGATCAGGTGTTGTGTGATCAGTGTGGTATTGATTAAGCCAACAGCACTTGGACGTGGAGGCGATAGCTAGTTGGTTTTTGATCATTAGCTCACCGTCGTCTAGAGACCTCAGTCCTCTCTGCTCCTCCACCTCTCCGTCTGACTCCTCCACCTCTCTCTCTGCTCCTCCACCTCCCTCTGTCTCTCTCTCTGCTCCTCCACCTCCCTCTGTCTCTCTCTCTGCTCCTCCACCTCTCTGTCTGACTCCTCCACCTCTCTCTCTGCTCCTCCACCTCCCTCTGTGTCTCTCTCTGCTCCTCCACCTCTCCGTCTGACTCCTCCACCTCTCTGTCTGACTCCTCCACCTCTCTCTCTGCTCCTCCACCTCCCTCTGTGTCTCTCTCTGCTCCTCCACCTCTCCGTCTGACTCCTCCACCTCTCTGTCTGACTCCTCCACCTCTCTGTCTGACTCCTCCACCTCCCTCTGTCTCTCTCTCTGCTCCTCCACCTCTCTCCTCCACCTCTGTCTGACTCCTCCACCTCTCTGTCTGACTCCTCCACCTCTCTGTCTGACTCCTCCACCTCTCCGTCTGACTCCTCCACCTCTCTGTCTGACTCCTCCACCTCTCTCTCTGCTCCTCCACCTCCCTCTGTCTCTCTCTCTGCTCCTCCGCCTCTCTCCTCCACCTCTGTCTGCTCCTCAACCTCTCTCTCTGCTCCTCCACCTCTCTCCTCCACCTCTGTCTGACTCCTCCACCTCTCTGTCTGACTCCTCCACCTCTCTCTCTGCTACTCCACCTCTCCGTCTGACTCCTCCACCTCTCTGTCTGACTCCTCCACCTCTCTCTCTGCTCCTCCACCTCCCTCTGTGTCTCTCTCTGCTCCTCCACCTCTCCGTCTGACTCCTCCACCTCTCTGTCTGACTCCTCCACCTCTCTGTCTGACTCCTCCACCTCCCTCTGTCTCTCTCTCTGCTCCTCCACCTCTCTCCTCCACCTCTGTCTGACTCCTCCACCTCTCTGTCTGA
Organism: Gadus chalcogrammus; assembly: GCF_026213295.1. Classification (NCBI taxonomy): domain Eukaryota; kingdom Metazoa; phylum Chordata; class Actinopteri; order Gadiformes; family Gadidae; genus Gadus; species Gadus chalcogrammus. The sequence goes on along the minus strand of NC_079423.1, from coordinate 17,845,396 downwards.
CTCCTCCACCTCTCTGTCTGACTCCTCCACCTCTCCGTCTGACTCCTCCACCTCTCTGTCTGACTCCTCCACCTCTCTCTCTGCTCCTCCACCTCCCTCTGTCTCTCTCTCTGCTCCTCCGCCTCTCTCCTCCACCTCTGTCTGCTCCTCAACCTCTCTCTGCTCCTCCACCTCTCTCCTCCACCTCTGTCTGACTCCTCCACCTCTCTGTCTGACTCCTCCACCTCTCTCTCTGCTACTCCACCTCTCCGTCTGACTCCTCCACCTCTCTGTCTGACTCCTCCACCTCTCCGTCTGACTCCTCCACCTCTCCGTCTGACTCCTCCACCTCTCTGTCTGACTCCTCCACCTCCCTCTGTCTCTCTCTCTGCTCCTCCGCCTCTCTCCTCCACCTCTGTCTGCTCCTCAACCTCTCTCTCTGCTCCTCCACCCCTGTCTGCTCCTCCACCTCTCTCTCTCTGCTCCTCCACCTCCCTCTGCTCCTCCACCTCCCTCTCTCTCCCTCCCCCTCTCTCCCTCTCCCTCTCTCTCTCCCTCTCTCTCCTCCACCTCCTCCTCCTCCGCCCCAGACTCTGTTTGTTGCACAAACCTCCAGAGTTTGATTGTAACAAAAAAAAAAAAAAGTTGAACTCCGAGAACAAAACGAAAAATTAAGTTCTGATTACGATTATGGGACGTGACACTTTGCTGATTTCGAATCAGCGAGGCCAAATCTCACAAAGCCTGTCACCGGTGGAGGCTCTGCTTGGCAAATCCCTCCCCAATCAAAAGTTTTGCTCTATATAATTTTACGCAATCAGATTTCTCCACAGTCATCCAGTGCAATCAGGTAATCAGAGGGGAGCATTAACAAGACAAATGGGCTCTAAAAAGTGGGTGCACTCTGCCTGGAGGAAGTCCCCGCGGAGAGGGCCCTCTCTCCACCCTGATTACCTCTATCACCCTCATACGGCGCCGCGCCCCCCGCCACACGCCCGCGGGCGCGCCCCGCACGCCGCCGCCTCCGTCACCACGGCGATGAATGTCATTAAGCCGTTGTCGAGGTGACGGGCGGCAGGGGGGGGGGTGTTGCTCTTAACACACCTTGGTCAAGTGATTAGTCAGGGGCCGTTGGGCCGCGGCTCGGTGTAGCGTAGCGTACGGGGCGTGGAGCAGGGCTCTGCTCACGACCCGGTCTGTGGACTCGCTGGGACGCGTGCGTACGGAGGCTGGGCCCCCCGGGGGGTCCGCGAGGAACCGCGGGGGGGCCCGCGGGGAACCGTCGCAGTGCAGCAGCAGCTGTAGGACGCGATGGTAAGGTTTACTCAGCTAATGAAGGGCTGATTAGCCGCTGCTCCAGGTGAAATCAAGAACCGATGAGCCTGGGAAAGAGGAAAACAACCTCCTGAAAACAGTCTGAGCAACCACAGACAGCTAAACAGTGCGTGGCTGATGTTCAGGAGGAGTGGCTGTATTTTAGCTTCAACAACCGATCCCCACTTGTGTAGTGTCATGGCATGACAACACACAAATGCACTTATGCTTCAAGTTTAGTGTTTATTGAGTCATTTTGGAGATGCTTTTATGCAGGGTGAGCTACAGTGAACGCAGATGCAGGTCATTGAGCAGCAGGTAGGGGTTATGCATCATCGTAGGAAAACAGGTCATCTCCCACCCGTCAACTCTGGACACTGAGGATGGTCTGTGTTGGTCGGGGGTCAAACAGCCCAGCTGCTGCTCTGTCCAACCGTTGCGTCAGCCAGGTCCTGTGAGATTATGATGGTCTTGTGTTCATTTGCAGTAATGACCCCTGGTTAACTGCATACGTTCTCCTATTGACTTATCAGAGCAATGTGTTCTTTTGACTCGGGTCAGGGCCTTAAGGTTGACCTAGTTTTTCACATTATTATTCAGAACATAGAACAGAGTCAGGATCAGGAGTTAGGGTTCAGAGAGAGAGAGAGAGGATGGGGTTCAGAGAGAGAGAGAGGATGGGGTTCAGAGAGAGAGAGAGAGAGGATGGGGTTCAGAGAGAGAGAGAGAGAGAGAGAGGATGGGGTTCAGAGAGAGAGAGAGGATGGGGTTCAGAGAGAGAGAGAGAGAGGATGGGGTTCAGAGAGAGAGAGAGAGAGAGAGAGGATGGGGTTCAGAGAGAGAGAGAGGATGGGGTTCAGAGAGAGAGAGAGAGGATGGGGTTCAGAGAGAGAGAGAGGATGGGGTTCAGAGAGAGAGAGAGAGGATGGGGTTCAGAGAGAGAGAGAGGATGGGGTTCAGAGAGAGAGAGAGAGGATGGGGGTTCTACTCACAGATATCCTCCTGCCAGCAGGGTTATGGAGCTGGCTGGTTCCATCGTTGAGCAGCCTTTATTTTTATAATTCTCGTTTTGGACGTCGCCCCAGACTCCGCCCCTGGGTTGACGCCAACGCTAAGAGGAGCCTCCTCCAGTACATTGGTACAAGATATCAATGACAATACATTAAAATCATCCCTGGACTGCTGGCCAACTGGAGAACCGCTCTGCCAAGACTTCCATGATACCATCGATACCATCTTTATTATTATCCCTCAGCCAATCATTCAAATCTTTCGACCAATCACGACTGCCTTTATTCGGATCGATCACCAATCAGAGTGCCTTTTGTTTTAACCTACGGCTAATCAGAACCCTGCTTTGATCTTATCGTCAGGCCAATCAGAACCCACCATCATTCTGAATCATTCATCCAATGAAAGAAAGCCTTCTCTATTTCAAATCATTTGGCCGAGTGATTCTTGGCTGTGAAAGAGTTAGTGAAAAAGAAGTGTGTTAACGACAAAGGACAACAGCGGACTGAGAGAGAGGGCCCCTCGGCCCCTAATGAAGCCTCTGGCTGTTCACAGAGCAGAGGCTCTGGTCCTCATCAGGGTGTTCTGCACGTGGCTCTGGTGTCGGGGACACTCAGCCAATTACGGGCAGGAACAATGGAGGGAGAGGACTCACGGAGCGCCACAACGGAGCCCCCGCCACCGCTCAGCGCGCTACGCTCCGACGTACGACCGCCTCAGCGCTCACATCGCCTGGCATGGTCCTGTGTGGTCAGCAAGGACTCGCTGTGGACGAGGTGAACCGCATTTCAGAGCTTGATTCGGCCAGCTCCATGTCCGTCCTGCTCTGTGTTGAGGAAGGCGACGGGTTGGAGACCAGTCTGGGACCGCCCTGATCATCGTTCTTCCACTCCGGAGCACTTTTGTTTATCGGATTTACATACAGGCCCCCCCACAGCAGCTGGCGTCCACCTTATCTCAGGTCTGACCGGGACCAGATTACGGACCCTATCTTTCATTTGGTTCATTGTGCATGAAGGGTAATGGCCCAGAGATAAGTGTTTCCTCTGACCGGGACCAGAACCAATCTCTTTCGGACACGGCTGCCGTGCCGAGCTATTTGCTGGCCGGTCGTACGGATGTTGGGGGGGCTTGGGTGGGGGGGGGGGGCTAAGCTCCGCGCGGCTGTGGGCTTCAATCTTTCAATCCGACAGCCTCTTTACCATCGCAAAGCTCGGCTGCTCGCGCGGAGGCCTGCGATCAGACCCCGATACGGAGCCGGACCCAGCCGCCCGTCACGTCTGGACCCCGGACGGCCCCCGGACGGACGGACACGTACCAGACACCAATCTGGTGGCAGGGCGGAAAATAGGTTTAAAACGAGAAGGGAGAACTTAGAGATGACCAAACGGTTGAGGTGTTTAGGATTCTGATGTGGAGTGAATATCTCTTTAGTTCACTGCTGTTCCTCGACAAGCTGCACACTTCTGTGGACAGGTGGAGGTATGGGAGACAGGTGGAGGGAGGTGAGACAGGTGGAGGGAGGGGAGACAGGTGGAGGTATGGCAGACAGGTGGATGGCTGTGCGGCCAGGCTGTGAGACCACCAGTGCTCTGACCACACGCTGACCTCCCTCTCCTGTACTTTGGGCCTTTCTCCTTTGTTTGCACGTAACCTTCACATTGTTTTCCTTCTGATTCTGGTTCCTGTACTGCAGAGCGGAGCCCGGCTTCACATCTGTTCCTGAGTCTAGTCTGGGCTGGACTCGTTTCCGTCCTGTTCTGCCCAGCCGGGGCACACTGCGCCCCCCCGCCCCCCCACTCAGTGTCTCCCCCCTCCCTGCTGGTTTGAAGGCTTTCCATTGGTACGTTGAATGGTTTAGGGTAAGTAATGGTTCTCTAATGGGTCTGGGAGACCTTAATTGTGCTAACGAGCTGTGCTAATAAAGTTTTGAAATGTCTTTCCTGCTCTTACTAGTACTTAGCGAATATGTTCTTATTTGCTTATTCATCTTCTCAACTATGTTTTCAAATTAAACACTTTTCTTAGACACACAAAATTCACACGATTTTAAGTACCTGTAACATTTCGTCTTGAAGTTTGGGAGAACCATGTATTGTAAAACGTAATTGGTAAAACGTGATATCCGCCCGTGAACATTCCAACAGAAGTGTTTAATTCGATATTTCCTGACATGGAAACATTGTGTTATTTCAACAACAAGAGCAACAACACAAAACCATTTCCTCCCGCTGTGTGCGTTTCAGCTCATCGGGACCGAACAACAATTCTCTCTTTCTTTGTAACGAAACGAGAGACGCGGGTTAATCTCATAAAAGTGTGTTGTGTGTTTCTGGTTTTTTCCCTCCATAATCTGACGTCGGCGAGGGAGAGAGGGGGTCTTTGTCTGGGTGGGGGGGGGGGGGGGGGGGAGGCGTGTGGAGGAAGGGTTTGCAGTGGGACAGCGAGGGACTCTGGGTGGGTGGGGTTGGCGGGGGTTGCGGGGGCAGCAGACACATCCCTGTTTGATCAGGGCCTGTTGACGGAGCCGAATGAGGATCATACCGGACCGCGATGACAAGAGCCAATTTTGATGTCCCCTTTCTCTCAGTGCCGCGGTCGGCTCTCAGGGGGAGATCTGTTTGAGCTCCCTGGGAACAGGGCGGCCCGCGCCACGCCGCCCAGCACCCTGACAGCGGCCAGACGTTATGAGGAGGTGGGGGTGGAGGAGGTGGTGGGGGTGGAGGAGGAGGTGGGGACGGTGATGGTGGTGGAGGTGGGGGTAGAGCTGGTGGGGGGGGGGGGCGGTGCCGGTGGAGGTTGGGGTGGTGGGGTGTGCCACAAACAAGCGGCTTCTCACACAATAAAAACCTGTTTGGACGGAGCCGGACTGACGGAGCCGGACTGACGGAGCAGGACCGCTCGGTTCCATGTCAAACGGCGTCCGACTCGGGTTTCAGCCGACGGCCGGACGTGGTGACACCAGAGTTCTGCTCCGGGGGAACTCGGCACCTCCCGGGATCCTGATGGGTATGATGAGGAGGAAGAGGAGGAGGAGGAGGAGGAGGAGGAGGAGCAGCAGGAGGAGCAGGAGGAGCAGGAGGACGAGGAGGACGAGGAGCAGGACAAGGAGGAGGAGCAGGACAAGGAGGAGGAGCAGGAGGAGGAGGAGGAGGAGGAGGAGGAGCAGGAGGAGCAGGAGGAGGAGGAGGAGGAGCAGGAGGAGGAGGAGGAGGAGGAGCAGGAACGAGGAGGAGGAGGAGGAGGAGGAGCAGGAGGAGCAGGAGCAGGAGGAGGAGCAGGAGGACGAGGAGCAGGACAAGGAGGAGGAGGAGGAGCAGGAGGAGGAGGAAGGAGGCTGGGGTAACAAGGGCCCGGTTGTTCGGCCCCTCATTGTTTAATGTTAATATGCGGCGCCATGTGTGAGGCATTAGCCGGCTCTGATTCATATCCAGGGGAAGCGTAGCCTGGCGGAGCACATGTTGATCAGGCATTAGTGAACACTCTCTGCACTGTGGGCCCGCCGCCGCCACCTGGTGCCGATGGGTTACAGATGTGGGCTGTGATTCATAATGAAGTAATGCCCGTCGTGGTGCTGGAAGATTGTTTTGCTTTCTCCGCTCGCACACAACGGCGGTCCGAGAGAGGGGTGGTCTCGGGTCAGGGGAGGTCTCGGGTCAGGGGAGGTCTCGGGTCAGGGGAGGTCTCGGGTCGGGGGAGGTCTCGGGTCGGGGGAGGTCTCGGGTCGGGGGAGGTCTCGGGTCAGGGGAGGTCTCGGGTCAGGGGAGGTCACGGGTCAGGGGAGGTCTCGGGTCAGGGGAGGTCTCGGGTCAGGGGAGGTCTCGGGTCGGGGGAGGTCTCGGGTCGGGGGAGGTCTCGGGTCAGGGGATGTCTCGGGTCAGGGGTGGTTCCGGGTCAGGGGAGGTCTCGGGTCAGGTCAGGGGAGGTCTCGGGTCAGGTCAGGGGTGGTCTCGGGTCAGGTCAGGGGAGGTCTCGGGTCAGGGGAGGTCACGGGTCAGGGGAGGTCTCGGGTCAGGGGAGGTCTCGGGTCAGGGGAGGTCTCGGGTCAGGGGTGGTTCCGGGTCAGGGGAGGTCTCGGGTCAGGGGAGGTCTCGGGTCAGGGGTGGTTCCGGGTCAGGGGTGGTCTCGGGTCAGGGGAGGTCTCGGGTCAGGGGAGGTCTCGGGTCAGGGGAGGTCTCGGGTCAGGGGAGGTCTCGGGTCAGGGGAGGTCTCGGGTCGGGGGAGGTCTCGGGTCAGGGGATGTCTCGGGTCAGGGGAGGTCTCGGGTCAGGGGAGGTCTCGGGTCAGGGGAGGTCTCGGGACAGGTCAGGGGAGGTCTCGGGTCAGGTCAGGGGAGGTCTCGGGTCAGGGGAGGTCTCGGGTCAGGGGAGGTCTCGGGTCAGGGGAGGTCTCGGGTCAGGTCAGGGGAGGTCTCGGGTCAGGGGAGGTCTCGGGTCAGGGGATGTCTCGGGTCAGGGGAGGTCTCGGGTCGGGGGAGGTCTCGGGTCAGGGGAGGTCTCGGGTCAGGGGAGGTCTCGGGTCAGGGGAGGTCTCGGGTCAGGGGATGTCTCGGGTCAGGGGAGGTCACGGGTCAGGGGAGGTCTCGGGTCAGGGGAGGTCTCGGGTCAGGGGAGGTCTCGGGTCAGGGGAGGTCTCGGGTCAGGGGAGGTTTCGGGTCAGGGGAGGTCTCGGGTCAGGGGATGTCTCGGGTCAGGGGAGGTCTCGGGTCAGGGGAGGTCTCGGGTCAGGGGAGGTCTCGGGTCTGGGCTACCTGGGTCGAGTCGGGGGGTCTGACCTGTAAAGCTGTAATGCTTCACACGTAAAGCCGTCACAAACAGTCTTTCCAGTTGTTTTATAACCAGCGGCTGGGTGGCTGAGCCACTAGTGGGCTCACCATGCAGGTCTATGGGCGGTGTACTGGTCCAGGTCTATGGGCGGTGTACTGGTCCAGGTCTATGGGCGGTGTACTGGTCCAGGTTTGGTTCAGGACTACGGTAACCTCCCTCTCTTTCAATCCAATCTCCTCCCTGTCTGTCTTCACTGTCCTGTCCAAACACATACGATGTTGTCACTTATTTCTACATGATTCAACATGCTTGTGTCTGGTTGCTCGTACTTAGGCCTAGAGGTTATTTGAGATCTGTCTACATGTCCAGGTCAAATTGATATCTCAGGAACATCTGTCTGTATGTCCTGGTCAAACTGCGAACATCTACACTCCAGTAGCATGGAGACACACAGGTTATATATTAATACATCGACTCATATAAGAGCAATGATGCTATGTTAATAATATTTCAAATCTCAAAATCCCATCATGAGATCCCTGTAGTCATGTATGGATGTGGTTACACTACGCGTGTTACCTGTCAATACCTTTTATCCACAATGAACTAGGAGATAAACAATCAGCAGCCTCTCTCAATGTTAAATAATAAATACCCCAGTGCAGTCAGAGAGTATTCTGCCCTCTCCCGTTTCAGATAGAACAAAGTTCATGTGAGGCAGTGGTCCTACGCTAGGCCACAGGTCATATCTGGATTAATTTGTTTTTTTCCTGTTAAAATCAACTTTAAGCTAGGATTAGCTACGAAAAAAAGGGAAATCTCACAAATATGTTGCCAAATGTTAAGATCAGCACTCGAAACTCCACCCAAAAATTGCTTTTATTTTGAAATACAACAGGAATTAAAGCCAAATGGTCCTGAACATAATGCCCCCTGTATGACGCCGCTTAGTGTGGACGGTTTATCCTTGAGGGCCTGCACAGCTGCGTCCCGCGTCTGAAGTGACCGCGGTAAAAGAGACATTCGTCACAAAATGTCCGACAGTGAATCACCGTTTTAGAAAATCATCCGTTTCCTCTTTGTCTTCCACTACAGGAGTGTTTTGGTTGGCTGAAAGACGGGCTAGAAGTGGCGGGACAGATGTGTAAAGCCTGGCAGATGTTCCTTTAGAATAAATCTTCGAGTCCCGATCTCGTAAAAGGCGTCTCAAAATAACAGCAATCCAAGAGTCAGCTGTCAGACGCCTCTTGGAGGAGACGGGAATTTAAATGGATGCCGACCAAAACACCGGTTATCAAACCTGCACTCAAACCTCTGGACGTCACAGCCAACACCAATCTGCCCGCTTACCTTTATACTTTAAATATCCCCCCCCCCCTTCCTGAGAAGACGCTCTTACTGCGACGACGCCGGCTCAAGCCGTTTGCCTGCCAAGAATACACGCTTTTAATGTGTAGTTTGACTTCTGGAATTGACCGGCTCAGACGTCCTCTCGCTGCTTCCTTTCAGGGTTTTGACGAGGAGTGCCGAATCCTCTCAGCGCGCGTCGCTCTCCCTTCCAGGAGAACTTCTCCTGGGAAATAATCTGCTGTGAGGAGGAGAAGCGACGCCGACCGCAGAGAGCGAGAGCGAGAGCGAGAGCGAGAGCGGAGAGGAAGGATCGATTGTAATTAGTTGCACCTGTTCCTTTCAAGCCCACTCCGGTTTCCTGGACCGGGGCGTGAAGATCGCACATCAAACGTCTCCTCAATGGAGCCTTTGTCAGCAGCGCCAGGGGCCAGCGGAGGACGGCCTAACACACCCCAGAACCCGCACACCACCACCCCAATCCTGGTCCACCAAGACCCCCAGAGCCGGTCCACCAACACCCCAGTCCTGGTCCACCAACACCCCAGTCCTGGTCCACCAACACCCCAGTCCTGGTCCACCAACACCCCAGTCCTGGTCCACCAACACCCCAGTCCTGGTCCACCAACACCCCAGTCCTGGTCCACCAACACCCCAGTCCTGGTCCACCAACACCCCAGTCCCGGTCCACCAACACCCCAGTCCCGGTCCACCAACACCCCAGTCCCGGTCCACCAACACCCCAGTCCTGGTCCACCAACACCCCAGTCCCGGTCCACCAACACCCCAGTCCTGGTCCACCAACACCCCAGTCCTGGTCCACCAAGACCCAAGACCTGGTCCTCAGAGAACCCCAGGTTTGGCCTACCCAGACCCATAGGCCCTGCCTACAGACACCCCCAGGCCAGGTCTACAGAGACCCAAGATCCTGGTCCACCAACATAGCCACTGCTCACCAATGCCTCCCTGGAGCAGACCAGCTTGTATAATGATCATTGATTGTTGACCAGTCCAGGTCAACTGTCACTAATCTCGGGGTCTAGACTCTGAGCAGAAAAGTGATACCCCTGCAGTTCACCATAATGAGGTTCAGGGTGTATTCCAGTACACATCACAATGAGGGTCTGGGTATAGTCCATTACACATCATAATTAGGGTCTGGGTGTAGTCCATTACACCCCATAATGAGGTTCTGGGTATAGTCCGTTACACATCATAATTAGGGTCTGGGTATAGTCGAGTACACATCATAATTAGGCTCTGGGTGTAGTCCATTACACCCCATAATGAGGTTCTGGGTCTGGGTAATAGTCCAGTCCAGACACCACTCCACCACCAGCCTAGTGTGTCTCTGAGGTGTACGACCACCTGACCATTGACCACTACCTTCGTCTAACCCCCAGACTCTCCCGCTGTGTCGTCCCCCCTGGTTTAAACACCACACGTCCTGCAACCATGGACAAGTGGGACCACTGGTGGTGTTCAGAGAAACCAGTTGAATCCCCCATGAGCCCACGCTGGTCCACCACCACGGCGGCCGGGGGCGGAGCCTCGCTCTACCGCCCTCCATTAAAGAAACGCCGCTTATTATGCTGTTAGGTCGGCGCCCATGCAGCCAATGAAGGAAGTGGAGGCTCCTCTTCCACAGGGTCACATGACCGCCTCATGGAATGTATGTCACAAAAGAGCACTATGGCTGAGGGGGGGGAGGGGGGGCGGGTTGGGGGGGGCACCGCATTCAAGCACTAATTAGAAAAATTAGATCTGTGAAAGACAGCGAGTGATCGTGGCCTTCAGCCTCCCTGCCTCCCTGCCTCCACACAATGCAGGGGGGAGGAGGGGGAGGGTAAATAATTTAATCTATTATCTGCTCTGGGAAACTCATCAGCCACACTCCACAATAGACACGCTCTGAACCACTGATTGCATTCTCCTCTCTCCTACTCTGTCCTCTCTCTCTCTCTCTCTCTCTCTCTCTCTCTCTCTCTCCTCTCTCACCTCTGTCTCTCTCTCTGTCTCTCTCTCCTCTCCCCACTGGTGACAGAGGAGAAAAAGGCCCCAGTGTTAGAGGAGAGAGCGGGGGGGGGGGGGGGAGGGAGAGCAGGCAGTGGAATAGAGTGAGCAAAGGGAGAGATGAAGGGATGGAGAGAGAGAGAGAGAGAGAGAGTTCCACCAAGGTGAAACATGCTTCAGTCTAATTAAGAGTATCACAGTTTTCTGTTTGAGGTCAGCCCCCCCGCTTTGTTCCATGCTCCTGAATACTGTTACATTATGTTCTGACCCCCCAGCCCCCCCCCCCCCCACACACACACACACACACACACACACACACACACACACACACACACACACACACACACATCATTAAAACATAACACTGATTTCAGTGTGATGTTTTGAAAATATCCCTAGGTTAAATTATATTCAATCAATAGGCCTATCTAAAATGTAGATATTACGCATCGTAAAATATATACATTTATCACGCAATAATTAATTCGACATAGCCTTTTGAAACCTGCCGCGGAGCTTATTGTAGTGCGGGCGGATTACCAGCCATTGATCAGAGCTAACATCTCTGTGCTTCCTGCCGTGGAGACTCCATGATGTTCGCTCCGGGCTCACCCTCTCCGCCGCCGTCCGTGCCAGACTTAATTATAGTCAGAATGTCAGGAGCTGGCTGCCCGGCCTGGCCCGCTGCCGTGTGCGAGCACCATCTCACCTGCTCTCCGGCACCGTGCATGTGTGTGTGTGTGTGTGTGTGTGTGTGTGTGTGTGTGTGTGTGTGTGTGTGTGTGTGTGTGTGTGTGTGTGTGTGTGTGTGTGTGTGTGTGTGTGTGTGTGTGAACGCGTGTGTGTGTACGTGCGCGATAGTGTGTGCAGGCACGCACACAGTGTTATGATGTGGTAATGTTGGGGCCTGTGGACTCACTCCGGGCTTCTCCGCTCTGCTCCGGTTGCTTTGTGGAGCAGCGGAGAGAAATCTATCCCGAGGTCAAACAACCTCGAGATTCTGAGAAACACGCAGTTTCCTCTCTTATCGCGAAGTCATCCCCCTAAAACACCGCGGTTTCCCTAACTTCGATTGACTAAAAGAGGTAGTGTTTGGGGTAAATCATGCCGCACCCCACCCGTGTTTAGATGCGTTATATTACATCCACGTAGAAACCCTTTTTGTGTTGGAGTTTTGGGTGAAATCAGCGCTAATGGACACATCATGAAAAAGCCCCCATTTCCCCTCACTGAACACGGTGCTCAATTTACACCCCCCGCCGGAATTAATTTCGGGGGTGTCATTATGCAGGTGCTGCACATATTTTCCGAGACCAAGTGACTCTATTTATAGCGGTCCGCTAGGCCTGAGAGCCAACTATATCTAATGGGGTAATGTCTGTGCGTAATGGTAATGCGCTCCTAGTTTGTTCCGTTTGGCTCGGTCCAGGTGCGTAACAGTAACAGTGAGTCGCTGCGGCCTCGTCCAGAGGCGCCACGGCGCCCCCTGGTGGCCGCTCGGGTTCAGCGCATCACATCAGACATAAACTGTCTAGTATAACGCTGACTACCACAATCAAACCAACATATCACCATGGGAATATACAAAAAACAAGCATTTACTATACTTCGTGAAGTAACAATATATATAATTCACAAATTCAATTAGTTTTGTTTGTGGTAAAAAAAAATAGCGGAGAAGCCGAAGCGTTTCCAACCAACATCTGCACCGTTGGATTAGGAGAGCAAACAAACACGGGTTCCTAAAGAGTGCAGTAAATCAGGGTACCCTCGTGAAATCTGCTGCTGCTAATTAACCTTCAAGCTAATCAGCCACAATCAATAGTGTGCGCGGGCGTTTTTAATTGAGAATAAGTCATTATCGCACTGTATTCATCGTGCTAATGAAGCAGGGCTGCAATACGCCTGCAGCTCCAAACCGCTAATTACGTTCTAGTTCCTCAGATGGGTCGGTTCTCCTTGTGTCCACAGCGGATCAGAGCGGGAGGGGGGTGGGCCCACGCCCCCCTACTGACACACACACACACACACACACACACGCACGCACGCACGCACGCACGCGCACGCACACACGCAGCCCTCTCAGTCCCCGTCCTCCAGAAGGGAACGGAATTGGGGGGTAACGGGTTTGGGGTGTAACGGGATTGGGGGGTAACGGGGTGCACTCACTCAGTAGTGGGCGTGGTCCTCATTCAATGGACCACGTGGGGCTGGACGATCCAAGTTGATCACAACTGTAGTAGTGCTGTGTGACCTAGTTACTAACAAAGATGGATGCATGCGTATATACGTGTAAATATACGTATGTTTTATATCTTTATATAAATATATATATATGCAGATGTATGCATGACACATGTCTTTAGTTATATTTATATATATATTCATATCTTTATTTATGTATCTTTATGTATTTATGTATAAATATATATTTGTTTATGCATCTGTATATATGTTTAATCTAAACAAGCACATTTAATTATTATAATAAGCTGCAGTGAAAACCCTTACAAATCTCCTCAGGGGTGCCAAGGGACTTTTAGACCCTGAAGTTTACTCAATTATATCCTGCATATTCAAATTCTCCAGTTACAATAACCCATAAATGTAACGATATATTTATGTTTAGCGGATTCCAAACGGGAAGTTCCAAGAAGATGGAATGTTGTATAATATAATAATCTCGATTCATTCGTCAAAGAGCTGCATTCACAAATGCAACATTAGTTTATTAGCTGTGTTACAGAATAGTGCAGCAAATGAACAGTCAAGTGCACATTTCAAAGTTCAAAGGTTAAAAATCTCCAGCAACTCGTGTCAATGATATGTCTCAATCGACGCGGAAACACAAACATAAAACCAAACTAAACCAACACTGTGACAGGAACGGTGAGGTGGTTATCTACTGCCCACAGAGCGGGGGATGAAGGGGTCAAAACGTCACTTCATCGCTCTAAATTGGTCCCAGGAATATATATATATATATATATATATTCAACACTGCATGATAACGCTGCTCACGAAGAACAATCCCTTGATACTCCCCCCATCATTCTAATTATTGGCGCGTGAACATTAGGGGTTAAGCTCAAAGTGTAAAGACGGCATAGAAAAACAAGATGGCAGCTCCAGCATTAAGAAAACCCTGAACCTGTTTGGAGGAGGAGCGGCCAGAAGATAACTGAACCAGAACTCTGAGCGCTCAGTGAGCCAGCTTCAAGAGTTCAGCTGAACACCGAGCTCTCACTGAGCCAGCTTCAAGAGTTCAGCTGAACACCGAGCTCTCACTGAGCCAGCTTCAAGAGTTCAGCTGAACACCGAGCTCTCAGCGAGCCAGCTTCAAGAGTTCAGCTGAACACCGAGCTCTCAGTGAGCTTCAACGACGGGTTCAGCTCGGCTGCTTTCTAACACAAGAGCAGCTTGTGAGGAGAACATCTCCTTCTGCAACATGGAGACCAATCTCTGACCAATGACGCCAAAGCTCAAATTCCCGACCACAGCCGAGTGGGACCCCCAGCCCTGTAACCCTTTACCTCCCACCTCGTCTCCTCCGACCGTCTCATGAAGCCTCCTGGGCGCTCCTCCTCCTTGTAACCCGTAGATCCATGTGAAGGCCACTGTTTGGCGCTCACCGCTCAGACCAGAGCCATGTCTCTCCCCGGTGGGATCGTTCACTGGACCAGAGCCGTGTCCTAGGGGCCGGGCCGGGCTTGGGCACGAACGGTTAGCATTAACCTGACAGGGTCCGTGCCCAAGCCCGGCCCCTGGCCCCTGGCCCCTGGCCCCGGGCCCCGGGCCCAGCCCCGCCCGGCTGGGCTAGCTGACCTTGGGGTAGATCTTCTCGTAGAAGAAGCTCTGGGGCAGGACGGAGACCACGCCGTCCTTCTCCCGCACGGCGTGGTCGCGGACGAAGTGGAAGTGGTCCTGAGCGAACAGGTAGAACTCGTTCTCCATCTTCCAGACCTCCGACTGCCGCAGCCGGGAGAGCGTCTCCGGGGCCAGGGGCTTCTTCTCGCTGGTCTTACGCAGGTGGGACTTCTTACCTGAGGGCCGTACAGGAGACGGGCCGTTAGACCAGGGGTCCCCGGCCGTTAGACCAGGGGTCCCCGGCCGTTAGACCAGGGGTCCCCGGCCGTTAGACCAGGGGTCCCCCACCGTTAGACCAGGGGTCCCCCACCGTTAGACCAGGGGTCCCCCACCGTTAGACCAGGGGTCCCCCACCGTTAGACCAGGGGTCCCCCACCGTTAGACCAGGGGTCCCCCACCGTTAGACCAGGGGTCCCCAACCGTTAGACCAGGGGTCCCCCACCGTTAGACCAGGGGTCCCCCACCGTTAGACCAGGGGTCCCCCACCGTTAGACCAGGGGTCCCCCACCGTTAGACCAGGGGTCCCCCACCGTTAGACCAGGGGTCCCCCACCGTTAGACCAGGGGTCCCCCACCGTTAGACCAGGGGTCCCCCACCGTTAGACCAGGGGTCCCCCACCGTTAGACCAGGGGTCCCCCACCGTTTCAGCACCAAGGACCGCTTTGATTCTCCAAAAAATGTCACGGACCGCGGGGGGGGGGGGGGTTGGGTTATGTGGCGCAGAGGTTGCCAATTCGTATAGTGTTGTGCATGCATTCATTTAAAATAACTAGTTCCAGTTATTTATGAACAGTGAAGGCAACAAACTCTTAAAAAAAGAACGTCACCTTGAAGTAGTAAGTAACATCTATCAAGTGTAAACATGCACAACACAAAATGTCAGTAAGGGAACTTAACGTGCGTTTGTGAGGCCACAGAATAGGCTACAATTCATTTTAATCAGTGGGAGCCCTGTGCTTGTTTCCCTGCAACAAGAAGGTTCCATCTGGGGGTGATGGAAGACAGTGACACCCCTAGCGTGTTTGAAATGACCAATCGATTGCGCAATTTTGTTTTAGATGCAGTCATTGCCAAAAACCCGGCCTCGCATAGGTACGTGGTGGGAAGTGGAAGCAACGTTTTCAGCGCTTTTATGGATATCTTGGGATACTCCGCTTTGGTTTTGATCCAAAAACCCGCCAGAGAGGTTTGCGAAAGATGCAAACATGTTATATGCAATCTAACAACTGTGTGTGTGTGTGTACCTGTGCGTGCATGCGTGTGTCTAGTGTTTATTGTGTGTGTGTGTGTGTGTGTGTGTGTGTGTGTGTGTGTGTGTGTGTGTGTGTGTGTGTGTGTGTGTGTGTGTGTGTGTGTGTGTGTGTGTGTGTGTGTGTGTGTGTGTGTGTGTGTGTGTACCTGCGTGTGCGTGTCTAGTGTTTACTGTGTGTGCGTGTACCCGTCCTGTAGAGCTGTGTGGCTCCCCTGAAGAAGCGTGGCAGCACGGCCTCCAGGATCATCACAAAGTCCTCCAGCTCCTCCGTCAGCCCCACCAGCAGGTACTGCCTCACCAGGTTGGCCTTGGCCGTCTCCAGGGCCCAGCGACTGCCCACTGTCCTGGGGGAGCACACCGACAGGGCCGGGGTTAAGGTGAGGGGTAAGGACCACCACACCGACAGGGCCGGGGTTAAGGTGAGGGGTAAGGACCACCACACCAAGAGGGCCGGGGTAAGGACCACCACACCGACAGGTCAGGGTTAAGGTCTGGGTTAAGGTCCACCACACCGACACCAGGTCAGGGTTAAGGTGCAACGTCCAGTTACGGTTAAGTTAAGCGTTGAGTTGAGAGTAATGGGGAGAGTTAAGGTAAGGTTAAGGTAAGGTTTAAGGTAAGGGTATCTCACCAGCACTCTGAATGATGTCCGCAGAAGAAGGGAATCTGGAGCCAGAGCTTCTCCGCAGCGCAGTCCGGCCCCCCGCTGGCCACGCACTCATCAAACGTCTGGAACGCACAACGCACACCTTAACACGCACTCATCAAACGTCTGGAATGCACAACGCACACATTAACACGCACTCATCAAACGTCTGGAACGCACAACGCACAAGTGAACCTCACTTTAGTACACCATCAAAATAAATTAATATTATGCTACATAGATAGTTAGAGATAGTGATCAATCATGTCATTGGTTTTATATTGTGAAAGGACCATCATCACAGACTTTACAAGAACTTTGCACACTCCAATATACTGTGATTATATAAATGTGAACTACTGGCACTTTATCATTTTGACTGTTTGTTCGGTTTGTTCTGTTTGTCCTTACTTTAGCATTTACTCTATCATCTATTCCTGTTTCCCTCAGCACTCCTGTGTTTTTACTGCATTTCTCTATATCCTGTGGTTCCCACTGCTGCTGTAACAGAGGAGCCCCCCCTCCGGGGTGTTCCCTAAAGTCACGACTCAGGCCGATCTCCGAGCGAGGACCTTTTTGTCGCCCTGCTTCCGGCGCCGCAGTCCGGGCCGGTAGTCGTCTCCGAAGCGCAGGAAGTAGTAGTAGGAGACCAGGCGCTCCACGGGGTCACGCACCACGTTGACGTACGTGGGCTTACCCTCCGCGCCGTACCTGGAGCACAGACAACAACCCGGCTCACTTCCTGCACTTACGCTCAAAGACTGCACTATCTACATTTACATTCACAGCATTGGGCAGACGCTTTGATCCAGAGCGATTTAGAATAAGGACATTTGTCAGAGGAAAGAGAAGCAACAATATATCTCTGTCGGTACAGTGAGGAGGTTCATAGAACGAAGCACTAACAATCACTAGGTTAACCCATTCCCCGTACAACACAGTTAGCTAGGAGGAGGAGGGGGAGGAGAAGGAGGAGGAGGAGGTAGAGAATGAGGAGACTCACTTGGAGAAGTCCAGGTAGACGACGTGGCCGTGGTAGAAGGCCGGTTTCATCTCGCTCCACGAGGTGACGTTGTGTACGAAACGCACCTGAAGACAATGGAAACACGTCAGGCGCAGCACAGGAGATCTCAGGGGACATCGACAACAGCCCAGGAAGTATGAACCTCTTCCTTCAGGGAGTCCGTTCAGCTCATGAAGTCAACAACAACAAACATGACACTAATGAACTAACCTCATCCTGCTCTTTAACGTGATGTAAGTAAAGCCCCTGTAAGTGGCTCTGGAAAATAGCGTAGATCAACTATGACTGATATAAGACAGATTAATAATAATATATAATGTGATACCAGAAGTGGATCCAGGTGGGAGAACTAGAGGCTCACCTGGTCCAGGTAGGACCCCCCGAGGCTCACCTGGTCCAGGTAGGACCCCTAGAGGCTGACCTGGTCCAGGTAGGACCTCACCTGTTCCAGGTAGGACCCCCCGAGGCTCACCTGGTCCAGGTAGGACCTCACCTGGTCCAGGTAAGAGGACCACAGGCTCACCTGGTCCAGGTATGAGCACCAGAGGCTCACCTGGTCCAGGTTGGACCTCACCTGGTCCAGGTAGGGCCACCAGAGGCTCACCTGGTCCAGGTAAGAGGACCAGAGGCTCACCTGGTCCAGGTAGGACCTCACCTGGTCCAGGTAGGACACCAGAGGCTCACCTGGTCCTGCAGGGACAGCACAGGGTTGTTCTTGGAGGTGTTGATGTGCAGCACGTGGAAGCCGTTCCTCCCACAGAGGTCGTAGGCGATGTTGGTGAAGGAGGTGCTTCCTGTCTTGGGCACGCGGTTGTAGATGACCACCACGTCGTCCGCCTCGCTCAGAGACGGGGTCACCTGACCCCCGGCCCTGCCCTTCCGCGGCTCCGACTCCGCCCCCTCGTCCCGGGCCATGGTTCTCTCTGGAACAACACGGTTCCGTTATGAAGGCGGGGCTTCATAGGAGTCAGAGTGCAGTTCTCAAAGAGGCCAGGAGGTGGAGGCATTGTAAACTACCCAAACCATGTTTATGTGTTTGGTATGACCATATCCTACTTTATTCTTGATTTATGGGAGGCTTGACTCACTTTAAACATCTTAACAAGCTGTTCAACACCAAAACGTGCTGCAGCCAGCCAATGCATGTCATTGAGCACAATGCAAATTAATGATAATCTCTTTTATGGATGCATTGGGTTATACCAACAAAGATGAAAGAGTGTCCCTGGATATGTGTACATAATATACAAGTTAAATACTGCTTGCTTTACTGCAGTTAAGCAAGTTATCGAGACTGTGTGTGTGTGTGTGTGTGTGTGTGTGTGTGTGTGTGTGTGTGTGTGTGTGTGTGTGTGTGTGTGTGTGTGTGTGTGTGTGTGTGTGTGTGTGTGCCTATATAAAGTGTGTGCATGTTTCTATTTAAAGTGTGTGCATGTGTCTAGATAAAGAGGGTGTGTGTGTGTGTGTGTGTGTGTGTGTGTGTGTGTGTGTGTGTGTGTGTGTGTGTGTCTCTATATAAAGTGTGTGAGCGTCTGTGTGTCTGTGCTTTGATCGCCAGATGAATGCGTTGAGTTCCCCTCACCCAGGACCTCTCTGGACTCCTCTATTCTCTGGATCTGGTTCTCCATGAAGAGCAGCGCCAGTCCGAACGCCAGGACGGCCAGGAGCTGGACCTTATGCGGCATCATGGTCCGGAGGAGCCCCATCATCAATCCTCACACCATGCCCTGGTCCCGCTGGGAGGCCAGGGTTCGGAGTGCCTAGCAGGAGCCTGGACTCACTGGTCTGATCACGGGACCGGGACCACAACACGGAAAAACTCGTCTTGGACGGAACTTTAACTAATAAGCTAATAAGCTACCGAGTGTCTCGTGTTTACTTCTGACCAAACATACAGCAGTAGATGAGTTACCGAAGTACTCGACCCAACCTCAGCTGGTATTCGTGCGCGTCCAGTCCGCGACGTGAGGCTTTAATGCTGCGTTCGAGGAACTCACGGTGATGATACTTCCGGCTTGTAAGCGCTGTTTACGTTGCCACATGTAAACTGGTAATGGCGACTAGGAATTGTTGTCTTCCTAAAGGGTCGGATAAGTGCTTCCGTTAAGCGGCTTCATCATGCATTGACATTTTCAAGTTGTAAAGAAAGGGAAACGGTACCATTGCTGTCTTCAGTCCCACATGACTTGAACGCACCACTGGTGGATTTGGGTCCGTTTGGGATGCGGGGAAGTATTCGCTTTGGGACAACTTGTGGCCAACCATCACGGTTCATCACGGTTCTAAACTGTTCCTAAGATTGATTGTCACGCCTTTTTGTAGTCTGGTTGGTTTTTTACTTTTAAACATGTGTTTCTTTTTCCGATTCGCAATGCATTGTTGGAGAAATGCAACGTCACACATTCGACACTACAGGCGTTCAGCAACCAGATGGCGCCAGAAGTTTGGGCAAGAGAATCAAACGGTTAATCGAGGACAAGATCCAAGAGACCTTCAATGCGTCCTGGGTGGATGAGTGTGTGTGTGTGTGTGAAAGACAGAAAGTGTGTGTTATTCTCATTCTCCTTGGATAGGCCTTAAAGATAGTGACATATTGTCACTATTATTGTTTCCATATTTATTATTTATATTTATTGTAACACACACATCAGAAACACAACCAACCAACAACTCCATTATAAACTGCTAATCCAACAGTAATTACACGGTTAGCTACAGTTTAAAGTCAAGTTGAAACTAGAAAATAACTTTTGAGAAAAGGTATACAGTCCGTCAAACACGACCAACGAGTTTCAACGATTAAGTCGGACAAAGGAAAACATTCAGTCAAAACACGGAGAATAAAGTAGGCCTAATTTATATCAACATAGATTCATAGGATATAAAAGAAAGGTTTTATGTATCAGAAAATGGGGAATACACTTATATGTAGATGGAGGAATATTTAAAACACAAACATTAAGTACCCCTCATCACACTTTTAAAACGGCCCCCGAAACATCACTTCACCAAAACGATTTGTTTTGTGAATAATGTGGCCACAACAACCAAGATTTCAGCGACAAAAGCACAAGATAGAGGGCATTCATTGGTTGCCAGGGATACGGTGAGGATGGATGTTTGGTCTTTCACAAGCAGATCATTGTGGACCTTGACAGACCGCAGAGAGCATGGAGTTTGGGTTAGGAGTTTGCAGCAGGGGTTATTAAACCGAAACACCAATTCAGTGGGACCGAAACCACGAGAAAACTCTGAGCACACAAGCATTGGTGATTCGCTCATTTTAAACTAATCGGTGCTGAGAGTTTTCTGAGGGTTCTGTGCGTTGGAAGGCTGACCCAACTCCAATTGGGTCGTGACCCATGTTGGGTCCCGATCGCAACTCGAATCCCGCTGGTGGAGGGTGAGGGGGGCTCCGTTCTGCGCTCTGTCGGGGCTCTGCCCGCTAGACGTAGTCGAACCTCTGGTTCTGCTTGCCCTCCACGCTGTGGGTCTTGTAGGAGGCGTTGTAGATGGGGTGGTTCCTCACCTCAGGGCGGTACCCGGTCCTCTGGGAGGATGCTGCTTTGTAGGCAGTCCCGTCGTACCTGCGGCAGACACGGAGAGACTCGATGTTATGGGTGGACAGAGTTTATACCCTTTTGGTAACACTTCATAATACCTTTAGTTCCTTATAAATCAAATCCATTCAATTAATTAAATTCAATTGTATTTGTGTAGCCCTTAATCCCAGGTAGTCTCAGAGGGCTTAACATTATATATATTTATCAAACATGTTGAATGATTCTGATGATTTATGATTCAAATGTTGAACTAAGTCTTCAAAGTCTGACATCTACGATATAAGTAGGCCTAATGCGTATTTCATGTCAAATCCAGCTTTTACTAACTGCTTGTGGATGGCTTATAACGTAATTCATATTATTATGAATTATTATATATCGTTTGAAAGTACAAAGTGTAGGCCTACGTCATTTTTCCCACCATGACGATGAATCAGTGGAAAAACACTCGCAAAGGAACGAAGACGATTTGAGTACAAGTAAGTCAATCCCTTGGTTTTTATTGACTAATAATTACCGTTTGTCCTCGGAGACCATTCCACGGCAGGCCAGACACATCAGGACGCCGCCAATAACCAAGATGGCCGACCCTATCCAGCCCACAAAGAGGGCGGGGCCAAACGTGTACCTGAAAGGACACATCAACAAATCAATGACGAATGAAAGAACATAACAGCCATCGCGGCCTCAGATGCGACCGGATACAGGAAGTGAAACAGAGCTTACTGTGGCCGGAGGCCGCTGCCCATCCCACTCACACCCCCCATGCCCCCCCCTCCCCCGAGGCTGAAACCCCCCTCGGCGTAGTTGTTGAACCGGAAGCTCTGCACGATGAGGTTAGCGAAGGCCGACACGCCCGCGATCCCACACACACCTGCACGGCAAAGATCAACAACAATTAAGAATGTGTTAGTTGATGAACAAGAGTGTGTTAATCAATACCATGAGGGTCTTTGTTTGAATCGATTCTATCGTCATTTCTAGTTCAAACTGATTTACTTTTATCATGTTGATCTCAAACTCAAATCCACATCGTTTGTCTTCTTGTGTGCGATACATTCTTTATATTTGCATGCCCGATAAAAACCTACAAATGGTTTGTAGCACTATAACTATTATTAGTATATGCTAGACGTGCACCTCCTAAAATGCGCAAATTGATTGGTTCGCTATCTCGGGATATTGGGCAATATCCCACGATTGAGATCTCAAACTCGGGATATTGCGTGACGGTCGTCTCGTCACGCTAATAAAAACAAATAAAACATCAATAAAAACAAATGAATCCCGGCAAAAAGTGTTATCTTGAATATGTTTGGAGTGTTCACGTGTAGCATATACTAAAACAATCATCCACCTCAGGCTCCGTGAATAGTGGGGAATAGCCCCCCCGAGCCCTTCGGTCTCGGGGGGCTATTCCCCACTATTCACGGAGCCTTCGGCGAATAATTGCTAATTATTCAAACAAAATGGCGGCAGAGCAGCCAGGAGGTATACCGGCCAGCAGGTTGAGGATCCCGGCGGCCAGCGTCATGGTGGCCTTGATGTTGTCCTCCATGTTGCCCATCTTCAGACACTTCAGGGCGAAGATGGCGACCAGGCAGCCGATGGCGCCCAGGATAATGCCCACGATCATCAACGCTCGCACCGCCTGCAGCAGCGCTGGGGTCAAAGGTCAACGCATATAGGTTAACGTTTATAGTCAGAGGTCAACGGTTAAAACAAAAATGTCGGCTTGGGGTAGAATACTTTAAATATGTTAAAGGGTGACGGAAATAGATGTTTTTTCAAAAACAAAAGCCGAATTAAATGCAATTCGACTTCTCTGTTTTATTTAACCTAGCGCTGACACCTCAATGAAGAAATAAATGTAAAAGACAGGAAACGATTGAATGATTGAACGGTTGAACGATGTATTTTTCTATTTTGGTCCAACCCTCAGTGTGAGGGTTCCCCTCATCTGAAAGCCTCTGCTTCCAAACGACTTTACTCTCAGTATGACAGTGGATCCAGAGCCAGGTCATCAAGGAGCATCTAGGGGTGATACATCTCATGGATGCCTGCTGGTAGAGCGAAGACATCACGGTTTTAACCCAGTGCCTTTGGGCTGGGAGTCACACCCAGAATCCCACCCTACGGCACCTTCCTACTCTTGAAAAGGTTTCCAAAAGAAAGAATATGAAGCAGATCCAATAGATCGCCAATAACACTTTCTTAAAATGTTGTAGTTCCAATAGATCCATGAGGAGGAACGCTGTCTTCAAGAGTTCTGACCAGACCCTCCCTACGGATCAGACCTTACAACACTGTCCCTTTGGATCAAACCTACCAGGCCGTCCCAGTAGGCTATAGTAGGACTGTCCCCCCTGACGGTCAAACCTACCCGGCCATCCCAGTAGGCTATAGTAGGACTGTCCCCCTCATCGTCAAACCTTACCAGGCAGTCCCGGTAGGCTATAGTAGGACTGTCCCCAAGACGTATCAGACCTGACCAGGCCTTCCCAGTAGGACTGTCCCCTGACGGATCAGACCTGACCAGGCCTTCCCAGTAGGACTGTCCCCTGACGGATCAGACCTGACCAGGCCTTCCCAGTAGGACTGTCCCCTGACGGATCAGACCTGACCAGGCCTTCCCAGTAGGATTGTCCCCTGACGGATCAGACCTGACCAGGCCTTCCCGGTAGGATGGTCCTCTGATGGTCAAACCTACCAGGCAGTCCAAGTATGGTGAAGTAGGGGCGGCACTGGGTGGTGCCGTACGACGTTCCCACGCACGAGGCCCAGAGGCCCGAGTAGGTGAAGAAGTTTGTGATGACGGTCCCGGAGCGGTCCTGCAAACTCCACATGTCCATGACGGTCGCGGCCGAGATCAGGAACAGGCCGAGGGCCGACAACATGAACCCGATTAACTGGATCATTGAGGCGGCCATCTTAGATCACAGAGTGGTGGAGTGGGTGCCAGGGAGCAGTGAAATGGCCGGAGTCCCCACATCGTTATCAATATGTACTCTGAGGAAGGAGCGGCTCTTATCATGTTTACCTCCGCTCTCTTTGTCTCGGTTTCAGTAAACGGCGCGGAAACGTCATTGTGAGCGTTTGGTAATTAAGGGCGGGGCCATAACCGATTTGGAACGAGGTGCGGCACTCCTAAAAGAATTGAAGGGGAACTGTATTCTGCTACCGTTCACAATAACAAATCGTTTTGGTTATTTTATCATTTTGGTGGAATGCGTCTCAAGGCCGCATTCAAACACACACATTCTAACATCACAACCAGCGCCTGGCCTTCTCGAGGCCTGACTCTCTGAACATACGACCTCATGCTGATTCCATGGCGATCTACGTAGTCAGAGCTATTCTTGTGATGGGGCGTTTGACCCCAGCAGAAAGGTTGTCTGCCGCCTGACCTGCTTCCTTAACCAAAACGACCCTACCCAAACCTGCACCGTTACGACATGTACCTTAAACCCCTGGCACGTCTCGGTAGATAAAAGCATCTGCTACCAGACCGAAGCGTAGAGGGAGAGCAGCAGGCGAGGGGAAGGAGTGGAGGACCGAGGGAAGCGTACCTGGCAACCCCATGATGGTGAAGTACGGCCGGCACTCGGTGAAGCCGGAGCTCTGGCGGACGCAGGCCTTCCAGAGGCCCGAGAAGATGTAGACGGAGGTGACGGGGTTGTCCATCAGGTCCTGGGTGGCCCAGGGGTCCATTGCGGTCGCCACGACCATCCCCGCCACGCCGATCAGGCTCAGGATGAAGCCCATCACCTGGCACAGAGTGGCCGCCATCCTGCACTCTCTGGACTCTCGTTGGGGTTAGAACCGGATAAAAAACTTAAAATTAGGCGCGACTCTGCTGCGTTGCTACAGGTTTTTTAACGTCTGGACGTGGTACTGGTGCAGCAGGGATTGGGAAGGACGTTCGCTGTGACCCTAAGTGTTTACCCAACGTCTTTAGTCACTGGGCGGAGCGATCTGGGATCTGATATTTCGCTGGGTTTCCTTGCAACTTTTCCTCTTCAGCTTCTGAGTGACGTGTTGAAATAAAAACATTTCAGCCTGAAGAGAAACCTCTCCATGTTAGTTTACCCGAACCCCTTTATCCAAACATATTCAAATTGGCGTTCACGCGTGTTTTTATTCATTTAATCAGTGAAAGGAGCGCCAGGCCTTGGAGGATGAAATGTTATTTAAAAGCTGAGTTTGTAGAACACAAACAAGTTTGAAAAATTGTTTCGAAAATCGTTTTTGTGGTTTTATCATGAAAAGTGCAAATCTTTAACTGTTCACAAAACAGTGAGCAATGTTGAATTGTATTCCAATTGTACTGTTACATACAATACCTTAAGTCAAGACTAAAGGATGGGTATCGGCGGCTGGGGGGAAGGTAAACATGGAAGAGTTGGCAGAAATATGTACATAGGCAGGAAGTAGAACAGGACTGTATAAGTATTAGTAGAGATTAATGACACTCAAATAATCAATTGTTTATCCTGAGGGTAATATTGTTATTCTCTCCTATTTGAGATTTAGAGTTGTCCGACTTTCATTAATACTTATTTTCTTCTTCCTATTTAATTATTATTATTACTATTATTATTGTTCTGATATTATTATTATAACACACTGTACACATGTTGTATGGTAGTCTTACACTGGGGCCTAGTTGTGTTGGGCTGTGTGTGTATTAATACACAGTACTCACAATGTACGTATACACAATATCAACAGAGTAGAACTACTATGTTTATAAAACACATTTGATGCAGTATATTTGTACAGCAGGACCTTGCTGTGTGGGGCAGTGTGGGGTCGTACTCAGCAGTAACAGCAGCAGTCCACAGTATTGACAGAGTGGTCTGACTGTTCAGCCACCAGCCAACAGCCAACCGAAAAGCAAACACAGATATGATTGTGGAGCTGAAACGCTGATAGCATCCGATACTCGCGCACGTTGCATCGAAACTAGGCCGCGTTTCTTCATTTGATCGTAGACCGCCCTCCATCAGGGCCAAAGGCTGATCGATCAATCACAGGGGATCATTTCATATCATGAATGTAGCAATAGAAATAACTCCAGTGTTTCTGAAAGGTTATTAAATGATTAATCCTTTACTGGAGGAGCACTTATATTGGTTTAATAGGGCAGGGATAGTCTATCAAGGAGTTCTGACTCCGAGCCTAAAGGCACTGGGTTTGAGTCCCATTTCCCCAGTTTACCTTTAGGCATAATTTAGGCAGTATAACACATGATACAAATGATGATGATGATGATAAGAATGTAATTTTATGTGTAATATTTCTGTCAATTGCTGTGTATTTGAAAAAGTTAGACTGAATGTAGTATCAAAGTAGTATCAATCACGTGGCATTGGTTATATATATACCTAACTCTTCGGAAGTTCAAATCAAAAAGGAACTTGAGTAGAGGAAGTGATACTGAGTCATTGATAGTGATGGTGTTGGTGTTTCTAAGAGCAGACAGTAGGTCTCCAGCAAGACATTACATCAACAATCAACTGTTATCGAAAAAGTGGTTCAACACCTGCCAGTCAAATCAGAGAGCCAATTAAATCCCTCCTAGCTCTGAGGTCCCACCCTCAAACCCTCCCCTACCTGGGGTAGGGGAGAGAGGCCTGCTCCCGCCACGCTGCCAGCCAGTGGAGGACCCCCAGTCCTCTGCCTCGGGGGTCTGGGACCAAGATCACTGATCGCCCTGCTACTGTTCAGCCATTTATCAGACACACCTTAAATAGGAACTTACAGTGACAGGACAGAGACAGGTCGTTAAGGAGCAGGTAGGGGTTAGACAGTACAGAGACAGGTAGGGGCTAGACAGTACAGAGACAGGTCATTAAGGAGCAGGTAGGGGTTAGACAGTACAGAGACACGTCATTAAGGAGCAGGTAGGGGCTAGACAGTACAGAGACAGGTCATTAAGGAGCATTTAGGGGTTAGACAGTACAGAGACAGGTAGGGGTTAGACAGTACAGAGACAGGTCGTTAAGGAGCAGGTAGGGGTTAGACAGTACAGAGACAGGTCATTAAGGAGCAGGTAGGGGTTAGACAGTACAGAGACAGGTCATTAAGGAGCAGGTAGGGGTTAGACAGTACAGAGACAGGTCGTTAAGGAGCAGGTAGGGGTTAGACAGTACAGAGACAGGTCGTTAAGGAGCAGGTAGGGGTTAAACAGTACAGAGACAGGTCGTTAAGGAGCAGGTAGGGGTTAGACAGGACAGAGACAGGTCGTTAAGGAGCAGGTAGGGGTTAGACAGTACAGAGACAGGTCGTTAAGGAGAAGGTAGGGGTTAGACAGTACAGAGACAGGTCGTTAAGGAGCAGGTAGGGGCTAGACAGTAGAGAGACAGGTCGTTAAGGAGCAGGTAGGGGTTAGACAGTACAGAGACAGGTCATTAAGGAGCAGGTAGGGGTTAGACAGTACAGAGACAGGACGTTAAGGAGCAGGTAGGGGTTAGACAGTACAGAGACAGGACATTAAGGAGCAGGTAGGGGTTAGACAGTACAGAGACAGGTCGTTAAGGAGCAGGTAGGGGTTAGACAGTACAGAGACAGGTCATTAAGGAGCAGGTAGGGGTTAGACAGTGCAGAGACAGGTCATTAAGGAGCAGGTAGGGGTTAGACAGTACAGAGACAGGTCATTAAGGAGCAGGTAGGGGTTAGACAGTACAGAGACAGGTCATTAAGGAGCAGGTAGGGGTTAGACAGTACAGAGACAGGTCATTAAGGAGCAGGTAGGGGTTAGTGAATCTTGCTCTATGATTCCTATTGGTAGTCTGTGGACATTGGGGATCGAACCCAGTACTTTAAACACTACAATATATTGCCCCTAACTTTAACCACTTTAACTTGAGAGAATAACAAACAAACCATCTGCATTTTAATGTCTTCCTGTATGCTTGCTCCGTGTACTAGCAGCTCGTCGCCACTAGAGGGCAGAGTCTGTGCGGGAAAAGACAAGTTAGTGGAGAAGATAAACATTTTATTTTTGAAACCTTGCCTTAAAAGGGAGGTTGCCCTTTTCTCCTGAAGCATTACCTCACATTAACTAAATTGTGAAAAGGTGGAGCATAATTATCTTTTAATAATACACATAAAAAAAACGAAGTATAAAAGCAAGTGAGTGTCTGACTGCCAGCCCAGGGGTAAGCCTTCTGGGTCCGAATCCCAGCGTCCAAGTGAGGCGATTAGAAGGGAATTAAAGTAGTTTAAGTAAACAACCGAGTTCTACAACAATAACCAAAAGACGAAACTCATTTAATTCCACACTTTCCCCCTCTAATGTATTTCTTTATTCCTAGCGTCAGGGACACAATGGGCTGAGCACGCCTCGCGTCCTGTGACAGATGAGGGAAAAACATCAAAAAATCCCACAGCAATTAACCAATCAGCGTCCGGCAGGACGGCGTGACAGAGTGCACACATCAGCGCACGACAGCGCCGCATCCGTTATGCTTTCAGCGGGCCGAGATCTAAATTAGAGAACCAATTAACTCTGCTAATAGCCCTTTCCCGTTTCATCTGCAAGACAATGGGTCTGAAGAGGAAGCTCTCACAATATCCTCTTTCTGCGCGAGCCTCCTTGTTTCCCCTTCAATTAGCCCGGCGCTTTCTGTGATTAAGTACCTATAATTATTTTTCAATTAAGGCTTTGATCTGCCGTGTGCATGTGTACACTTTCCCCGGCGCGCCTGGAAGAATGAGCGGGAAGCGGTGAATTTGTTCGCCAGTGTTTGCGGCGGGAGGGACTCCGGTCTCGGGGCTCCGCCGGGACATCCGTCTCCCCCCCTCCGCGGGAACCGGACGGAAGCGGCTGAAACTCAGAACTACAGACTTGTGTTTGTGTTTCCTTTGTCGACAAGTTTACCGTTTCTCGGGTTCCTCCCCGGCGAGATGACAGCGACGGTAGCCATGACGACAGGCAGCTTCAGTTTAAAAAGACTGCGTGTGTGTGTGTGTGTGTGTGTGTGTGTGTGTGTGTGTGTGTGTGTGTGTGTGTGTGTGTGTGTGTGTGTGTGTGTGTGTGTGTGTGTGTGTGTGTGCGCGTGTGTGTGATATGTTGACCACCTGCTGTGAACTCAGTACTTCTTACACACAGCATGTTAGAACAAGAAACCAGTAGAGAGACATTAACATTGACAATACAGTACATAGACACAAGACATACATAGACTGCTGGGCCGACCCACAGCTCGGCAGAGGGAGGAGAGAAGAGGTTAATGATGTGAACAACTGCTGCCAGGACCTCAGCTCCACAACACAGAGCAGACTGGGACCAGCATCACAACAGTGGGGCAGTATCTGGTGGAGAGTGGTGAAAACACAGGAAGCTTTTTATAAAGGACGAATGTTGGGCAGTATAGGTATTGGTGTGGTATGTCCAACGATGGTGGTATTGTGAATGCGTTCGAAAAATCAATATTAGAGTTGATCAACGTGAAAAACGGTCTTTATCATTTCTATTCAAGTTATCCAAACTATCATTGTCTCCTACCTGAGGTGTTTAGTTTAATTAATTTCATAATCTTGACTCTTCTCTGTATGTACGTTTCCCTGATTGATTTGGGATCCATCAGGTATTATCAACATTGTTGTTCCAAACTTTGACTGTGCTAGCTAGCTATCACTCAACTGTGCTATCTAAATAGCATTCCACTGTGCTAGCCAGCTAGCTGTCAGCTGTGCTTACTAGCTAACTATCCGTCACTCCACAGTGCTAGCTCGCTATCATTCGACGGAGAGACAGTAATTAACGGCTGTACTGTAATTAAAAGACTAGGGGCCTCTTAGGGGCCTTAGGCTGCTAATGAGTTGTGACATTCTGGAGGTTCCGCCCCCACCTCCAATCTCCACCAACCAGACGGATCAAGACGGATGGATCCGACTCTCTCATTGGCCCGGATGTATCAGAGCCCCTCATTGGCCGGGACGCCCGAACCAGCGAAAAATAATAAATAATGAAACGAGAGCTTCGTGGAATAAATAAAATAATAAAAGAAATGGATCAGGGGGAGCGTGTGCTTGTGTGTGTGTAAAGATGTAATGTGTGTGTGTGAGCGAGTGTGCACGTGTGTGAAACATTTAGTGTGACCTGGCGGGCCGGCCATCCATCAGAGCAGCGCCTCATTATTCTAACTAGCCACTTCCTTTCTGCGCCGCCGAGACGCCATCAGCTGCAATCTGCATGCCAATTATGGGCCAGACCCCCTGATACCAGCATGGAAAATGATCTGTCAGCCCAGAGAAAGGGGAGGGGGGGGGAGAGAAGGGGGAAAAGTGAGAAGCCTTGTGCACGATACACCTCCCCTCTCCTCTCCCCCTCCTCTCCACTCCCCCCCCCCTCCCTCCCTTCCTCCCCCCTCCTCCCCCTCTCCCCCTCCTCTCCTCTCCACCTCCCCCCCACTCCTTCTCCCCCCCCTTCCTCCGCTCCTCCCCTCCACTCCTCCTCCTCCTCCCCTCTCCTCCTACTCCTCCGTCCCCCTCTCCCCTTCCTCCCCCCTCTCCCTCTCCCCCTCCTCCCCCTCTCCCCCTATTCGTAGTGACAGGGCTTCCTAGGAAATTAATCTATGGAAGCAGAAGAAAAAAATTATAAATGTAGCTATTCTCCGGCGTGGGACGGAGGATGGGGGGGGGGGGTTCCGGAGGGCAGGGGGTGGAGCTGCTGATAATTGCCAGGGAGGGGTAGGGGTGGGGGGGTAGGACGAAGGGGTGCAGAGGGGTGCTGGGTAACAAAGACACGCTGGCTGAATGTTAGACTGAGGGCAAGAGGGCCGGTCGCGCCGTAACGCCTGCCAGGTATTCACCTCTTCCTCCTGCTCCTCTCGCTTCCCTCCTCCTCCTCCTCCTGCTCTCATTCACCTCCTCGCCGATCAACGGTGAAGCAGCGAGGAGCGTCAGCCAGCTGATCTCCTGAGCACCGAGCTCATATTTAACGCCACCGCCCGGGTCACCAACCCCGCTGGATGAGCCCGGAACATCCTGCGCTGGGACGTCCGTTTCACGCTCATTTAGGGTTCCTCGTTTAAGGTTTCCTTGGCGGCAGAACGGCGGGAAATAGAGCTGTCGTGGAGCGAGAGGCCCGGCTTCACCCGCCTCAACGTACCCCGTGAGACGGGCGGACAAAAGGGTGTCACGGCGGGGACGCGAACGCACGACGGAGTGACACTCCGTCGACGGGCTGTGAAACAAACAGTGCCGACGTTCCTCCTCTTCGTGATGCAACACTTCGCTGGGAAACGACAACACCGAGGAAAACAAACCATAAACCATAAACCATAAAAACACCCCCTCCTCTTCCTCCTCCTCTTCCTCTTCCCGGAGAAGAAAGAGCTCAGAAGGATGTGAACAGTGGCTTTCACGCACAAGAGAGGCGAAGAATTGCCTTTCCCTCTGTCTGCCTTTGTGCGGCGTGTGTGTGTGTGTGTGCTTTGATTAAAGACACAAGATTCTTTAAGCACATTAGGGCCATTTTTTCCAATTGTCTCCCAGCCTCTGCCGTATCCTCCCTCACAGAAGATGGAGACGGCAGCACAAAGCTCTGCTGGCCCTCTTACCCCTCCTCTATCACTCTGAGCAGGCCCACAGGAGCGCTGCGAGGCGGAGGACCAGAGAATTATGATCTCCTGGAGGGGGGAGAGGAGCAGAGCGGGGCAGAGGAGGCGACAGCCGGGTGTCTTATCGGCGAGGAGGCAGAGGAGCACACAAAGAGCAGACCATGTAGTCTCCCACCGCCTCCTTCATCCTCCCTTGTTTCAGTGTTCCAGGACACCCAGGGCAACATGTACGCACTACAACACTTCCCAGAGGAACAATGCACAAACCCGGGTCTGAACCCTCTTGTGTTACGTTGTGGGTAAGGGGCGCTGCCTCTGCACCCGCTGTTCAAACCTTCGCTGAGCCGGTGGAGAATCAACAGCGCATTAAACATTCGATATGCAATTATCCCCGTGCGGCGGTCCGACAGCAGGACGCGGTGAACAAGACTCCACTTTGAATATCCTGCTGCAACGCAGCGAGCCGGGCGGTACGAGGCGCCGAGCGCCGGCCGGTCAGCCGGTCGTCCAGCCCTCCAGTAATAATTAAGAATCCTGTCGCGCAGTCGTCAGGACTCAATTACACCTCTCGCCGGCTGGGTCGCGCTGTGTGACTGCGAGCGATGTGGAGACACTGGAGTTGTCATCGGAGAGGAGGAAAGAGAGGGAATGAGTGAAGGGGAGATTATTGTGGAGCCGGGATTTCGAACGGGGTTGGAAAGCCCGTGTCAGGAGGTGAGCGCTGAACGCGGGTGACCGAGCGCTCCCAGAAAACATGAAACTATTATTTCCGATTAACAGAACGGAGACTTTGGTGGTGCGTTAATTGGAAGCTTTGGCTCACACCACTTTTCCAATTACTTTCATGCTAGCCGGCGGTTAATGCCGTCACAATGGACAGTAAGAAGACGTCTCTCAGGCCGAGTGTTCTGCATGCGATGCGTGCGATGGCGTCTCTTCGCGGAGAACTATGCGGTCTGTAATGCATTGGGGTGACATGACAAGGGGACATTGTTATAGAGACACACTCAACATTATCTGAAGGAAACGCTTTTAAAGGACCGAATTAAAGTAGGATCCCCAGAATGGAGCCTTGTGGGACGCCTTTTGGAAATGCACATATTCAATAACCCAATACTGTCCGTCAGAATGTTACTCATTGAACTTATCTTCAAGACTACTTTCTGATTAACAAAAGAAACGATGAGCACAGTCGTTGTTTTCATGACCGTACTGTGAGCTTGGTGGATTAGCATTTAGCTTAAAATTGCTGATCAGTCATTCGAACAATTTAGACGAACAACAAGCTGATTGTTGATTCTGGGAGGAACCTTCATCCGGAAGTGTTTCTACACGTCTACAATGGGGGGAAGGCGGCGGTGAGAATTAGCAGATTCCACACTTCCTTTCAAACAGAACTGACTGCTCCTACGTAACATTCGCTGGGAGAACGTTTCCTTTCGCTGTGCTAATGCACACATCCCAAACCGACAATACAGCCGGTGTGCCCCTCACCCTGGGTGGAAGCTCTCCGGGCCTCGGCCCAGGTACCTATTGTACCCTCAGCATAATCCCTTTTTCCAAGTTCCACTGGATTACAGTTGTAGAAATACTGCTGTGCAAAGTGTACTGAAGTACAATCGCAGCACAAAGGAGAAGCAATAAAGATGATCACCTGTTCCCTGACGGCGGCGCGCTCCCTTGACCACTTCAAAGAAAGACGTATTGATTTCATAGCTTTTTCTTCTGCGGCTTTAATTCATTTCTGTTCGGTTCGCGTTTTTGGGAGAATATATGATTTTGTTCAACAATCGAGAAACTGGCGTGCATACAGACGTGCATATTCACACCTTTGAGCAGCGGGTTGAATCTTCAGGGTTTTTTGTGTCAGAAAAGTGTGAACTAATAAAAGAGTAGTTCGGTACAGAGAGAGAGTTCCCTTCTCGCTTAGCTACTCAACCTTGTCTAAAGGCAGGCTGGGTAATGTCCCCAACACGAGCGATCTGCTGTTGATCTCCGAAGTGCGGAGGGTACTTTGAAGAGACATAATACCCGTCTTAAAAGCTGTTCAGATCGACTGACCTTAAGACTTCACAGAGCGGCCGGCAGAATGCAGAAAAAGCTCCTTCACTGACCCCATTTTTAATTTGGTTTTATGACTATTGAAAACTAAACTTCTTAATTACTACCTCAACATAAGCCCACACTGACACACTAATCTCTTTCATGTACGTATTATACGTTCGATTCCGAGGCGTCTGATTGGCCGGGAGCAAAAGAACCTCAGGTGATTTTATAATTGCTTCCAGCACCTTCTTTCTGAAGCCTCTCTCTCTCTCTCTCTCTCTCTCTCTCTCTCTCTCTCTCTCTCTCTCTCTCCTCTCTCTCTCTCTCTCTCTCTCTCTCTCTCTCTCTCTCTCTCTCTCTCTCTCTCTCTCTCTCTCTCTCTCTCTTCCTCTCTCCCCTTCAGAGCGATGGAGAGGGAAGGGAATTCCTAGACGCAGTTAAAAGATTATAGCACCAAGAGAACATTGAGGAGCGAGAGAGAGAGAGAGGGAGAGAGAGAGGGAGAAAGAACATTGAGGGGCAGGAAAAGAGAGAGAGAGAGAGAGAGAGAGAGAGAGAACATTGAGGAGCAGAAAGAGGGAGAGAGAGAGAAAGAGAGAGAGAGAGAGAGAGAGAGAGAGAGAGAGAGAGAGAGAGAGAGAGAGAGAGAGAGAGAGAGAGAGAGAGAGAGAGAGAGAGAGAGAGAGACGGAGGGAGTTCTGAAACGCTCCCTCAGCACCATGAAGATCCGGCCCAAACCAGATTTTATCACTGTGTGAATTAAAGTGTGATTTCGGTGGACTCAGCACGACAACTCCAGTCGCCGGGTTATTGGACGAGTTCCCTGCCTGGACAGGCCAGGGAACGTATGCAAATGTGTTAGAAACTCTCTGCCCGCAAACGGCAGCTTGACACTGATTTGTGTTTGATTTATTTAATTTCTTTCTCTTTTTTCTTTCCATTTGACCAATTCTCATATTCAACCCTCGTATTGGGCTCAGGCCGCGGTCTCTGTGGAATCCTGTCGCAGAGGAGAGAGAGAGAAAAAAATAAATTAAAATCCATCAGCTAATGTGTCGCTCGGTAATGAAATAAGAATCTGACGCGCGGCCATTGAAATGCAAAAGAGGTGTCCTGGTGTTACCCAGGCCATTTATCATGAAGCGAGGCCTTCTACTTAATAAACATGAGCTACAGTGAATTATTACTGGGCACGCCGCTATAACAAACTTCTCAAAGTGTGCAGACAAAGGGGTCGAGTATATTATTTTCCTTTATGTCACTCGGACGGATGGTCTAAATGGGTTTCCTCAAGTTGGGGAATTTCACACTTTCTTCTGGCGTGTTTTATATTTTGTCCTCTTTCACACAATACAGTCCTTTACTCCAGCCTCTGTTGAGGGGGGGGGGGGGGGGGGAGGGGAGAGAGGGGAGAGAGGGATGAGAGGGGGGAGAAGGGGGAGAGGGGGAGGGGGGGAGCGAAGAGGGGGGAGAGGGAGAAAAGAGAGGGGGGAGAGAGGAGAGGGAGAAGAGGAGAGGGGAGAGGGGAGAGGAAGGAGAGGGGGGAGAGGAAGGAGAGGGGGGAGAGAGGAGAGGGAGAAGAGGAGAGGGGTGAGGGGGAGAGGAAGGAGAGGGGGGGAGAGGGGGGAGGCGGAGGAGAGGGGGATGGAGGAGAGTGAAGAGAGGGGGTAGAAGGGGAGAGGAGGAGATGGGGGAGAGGAGGAGAGGGGGGAGAGGGAGGGGGGAGAGGAGGAGAAGGGGGAGAGGGGGAGAGGGAGGGAGGGGGAGAGGGAGGGGGGAGAGGAGGAGAAGGGGGAGAGGGGAGAGGGAGGGAGGGGGAGAGGGGGGGAGAGGGGAGAGGGGGAGAGAGGGGAGGAGAGGGGGGAGAGGGGGGTGTCAGTCGGAGGTTGAGGAGGCGCTCCAGACCTTTAATTCATCGCTGCCAGGCGCCCGTCTCCTGGTTTCTTCTCCGCGTTCCCAAAGCTATCTTCTGCTTCTTGAACTGCAGTGTTTTTCCAGAAAGTTCCCTGTTCCCCACAACAACAGCGTCAACACCTCCCTGCGGCCCCGTGGAGGGAGGTTTTGTGACTTGGATAATGATTCATTATGACGGGGTAATCTTGTGATTGCACCCGGTTAAAAGGAAATAAGTGTTTGCTTGAGGAACGGCGTGATTGATACATGGGCCCGCAGCGTTCGAGGAGTCGTCATAAAATAATTCTCCTGCGGGCGCTGCACACGGCGGGCTGTGATGGATACACAGAGCAGCGCTAACCAGGGCAGTCTGAGGATGACTGATGAAACACCGTGTAAGGTCTATCACGGCACACATCGTGTTTACCTCGCTCCGCCCAGCACAGCCTGTCACGCGCTAACACGCGCTAACACACACGTGCTAACACACACTAACGCGCGTTAACATGAGCTAAAACGTGCTAACGCGTACTAACACTTGCTAACACTTGCTTACACGTGCTAACACGTCCTAACACATGCTACAACACGCTATCACATGCTAACACACGCTAACACACGTTAACACACCTATCTTTCCAACTCGTCAACCCAACTGTGTTCAGGTGACTTTGCGATGCTACGTCCAACGTTGATTCCGTAGCACGAAAAGCCAAACTTCGCGGCGGTCGGAACAGAGACAAACGGCGGTTTCTGCGGCGTCATCGCCCTGGACGCTTGAAGAGGGCTAATCTCCAATAAAGAGAAGGAGCAGGAGGCGGGACTCCCAGCCGCCCGTCAAACGGCCCGGGGTCGTGCTAATGTGTTCTCACCTCGGCGCCGCCGGGCGCCACGCAGACTGACGGCTGTCACGGCGACGGTGATGTATGCGTCCAGTCTCTACGCATAATTGATACAACACGTCTGCGCGCGGGCCACCATAATGCCATTATCATATCGCCAAATGTGTTTAGTGCTCCTCGGAGACTCTCCGGCGAATCAGCGTGTCCCGACGCGGGCCGGGGCCAAAGATTAATGATAAACATGACAGCGACAAATTAAACTTGACGGAAGTTTGCATGTTAAAGAAAAACACACACACACACACACACACACACACACACACACACACACACACACACACACACACACACACACACATGGTGGATATCCCGGAGCTCAATACAGGAGGATATTTGCATGGTAATCTGTTTCCTGCTCTGGAGCTGCTCGGGGAAACAGCAGAGTTTACTGTTTTATCACGCAGGGTGCAGTGCGCTTTAATGTCGTGTTTTAGGGCCGTTTTGTACCCGGCACTTCGGCCTCGTCGTGTTAGGACATAAATTGTACATTTTAAAACTGTTCATCCGTCCACTTTATCCTCGTAAACTGAATTTTCTCATTGTTTATTCTGTAAACATTATCTTAATTTCCGATAAGGTACAAATAAAAAACACTAGGTTGATATCAGACACTAGGTCATCAGCCAGCGCTAGGAATGTAACCAGTGCTAGGTCATGAGCTAGTGCTAGGCCAGAAGCGAGCGCTCGTTCATTACCCGGCACGAGGCCAGTAAGCAAGTGCTAGCCCATTATCCAACGCTATGCCAGTATCGAGTGCTAGGTCATTAGCAAGCGCTAGGTCAGTAGCCAGCATTAGGCGAGTAGGTTAGCTGCTGACCTAGCGCTCTCAACACTCTGTCAATCGGGAGCTACGTGCACCTAGCGTCGATACCTCCCGACCCGGTGTCTCTCTGCTCCTACTTTGAAGTACCGGGTGACGTACTTCCGCCACCTCTCCATGGAAACCAGGAACCCGGGGTGACGTTCCGGTGGAAACCGCCCAGAGGGGCTGGCGGACAAAATGGAAGCCGTGCGCCGCCCCCCGGCGGAACCTTCTAAACGTCCACGGTGATATCCCTTTGTGCGTCGAGAAAGGGGCTTTTGAAATGCATTAGCGATACACCCTCGCTGAAGAAAGCCCGAGCAGGGATTGGAACTACAGCAAAGAGAGGAGAAAATGGAGCAGGGAAATGGGAACACTGCAATCCTTTTTTTAAAGATCCCCCGAGCCGCCTTCACATCTCCCCTTTATTGTGCGCTGACAACTTGATACCGCAAAGTTAGATATAAATATATAAATGTGTGTGGATACATCCCCTCCTCTCTCAAAACGCTTCCCTTTCACAGAGCCGTGGCTAATTTGTTTTTAGGTTCCATAAAACAGTCTTTTCTTATTCGCGAGGCGCTGGCTATACGTGGCGTAAAATCCCCCCCATAATATATGGTTAAAAGCACATTACTCTGTGGCATACAGCGGTAAGAGTTAAGAACACAGTTAATATTCACAGCTGGAGAAAGAAGAGGAGAGAACGGAGAAGAAAAGAAAGAGGGGATTGAGCCGGCGAATAAAACACCCCCCTCACCCACGCGCGGCGCACTCCCCTCTCCCCGGAACACTCGAACAATCACCGCTCACAATCCTATCCTTAAACCACGGGAGCGACATAAAAGAGTTTCAGAATATAGGGATAAGCCCTTTCAGCTAGTCTAAGTCTTAAGGCAGCCTCGCTCGCAGCCCAAGCGTTGCTGTTGCCACTCTAAATAGATATTACAATGATTCAGGAACAATGCGCTGGCAGATTCCCCCAGACACCAAAATACACATACGTGTCTGTGCGGTGAAAGGGAGGCAAACATTAGCAGCGAGCGACAATACCAGGGCCTCCACGGAGCAGGGGAGAGCGAGATTAATGTCTCGGGGGGAGAAAGGAGAAGATTGCTCTCTGGGTGTTGTTGTTGAGATGCTTTGGGAGTCTTAGACAACCCCCCCACACACACACACACACACACACACACACACACACACACACACACACTCCCCACCCGCAGTACAATGCCTGGGTGCTGATCCAACCGGCTGACACAGGGTCAACTCCCCAACCCCAGAAGACAATGGGACCAGCCCTATCACTGGGAGGCACTGGGAGGAAGGGTCCATGATGCCAATGCACCCAGACCCAGTAGTAGGGGGTGTACCGGCCAGCCTCCAGTGTTGTGGAGTGTGACCAGGAGTCGTGAGCCCATGTACTGATACTGAGATCGCTGCATTACAGGGGTCTGTGAGTTCACCAGTATTCAAACTATCTAATCTCAATACACATTAAGAGACAAGAAGTGCGGTACAGCACAGGATTACATCACGAAAAGAGACAAGCTTATGGTGTTGTGTTTCACCAGGCCAGGGCCATTTAACTTAAGACCTATTTATTAGTATTATATCATTTATCCCAGACAGAATGTTGTTATTCACCTCTTCCAGTGTAGTTAACCAGTATATGACTCGTGTTGTTCTGTTTACCAGTATAATGTATAATTCAGTCATATTTTTGTTGTGTTTAATATTATGACTATTATGACTTAAAATCGACCAGTATGACCTATAGACTACCAGTATACACAACCAGTATGACCTATAGACTACCAGTATACACAACCAGTATGACCTATAGACTACCAGTAAGACAACCAGCCCGACCTCCAGCATTACCTACCAGTAAAGACTACCAGTAGGACCGACCAGTATAGCCTACCAGTACGACGATTGTAGCACAGTCAGACCAGTGCAGCCCACCAGTAGGACCAGTGCAGCCCACCAGTAGGACCAGTGCAGCCCACCAGTAAGACCATTGTAGCACAGTAAGCCCAGTGCAGCCCACCAGTAAGCCCAGTGCAGCCCACCAGTACGCCCAGTGCAAGCCCACCAGTAAGCCCAGTGCAGCCCACCAGTAAGCCCAGTGCAGCCCACCAGTAAGCCCAGTGCAGCCCACCAGTAGGCCCAGTGCAGCCCACCAGTAGCCTGCTGGTGTCTTGGAGCTCTGTATCTGGTGTAAAGATGCTCTCCTCACTTGGAGGAGGTGGGGATTAGCAGCTGCATGTTTCTCTGGCTCCACTTAAGCTGTGCCGAGGGCCCCGGGGCTCCGGAGCAACAGCGGCCCTTGTGTCTCCTCCACCAATCCAAGATTAG
>NC_079423.1:17800979-17803479 GCF_026213295.1 Gadus chalcogrammus | reverse complement strand
ATACATGTGACGGGATATAGCGTCACATCATTATCAGATGTATGATCATGTGTATAATTACATTACGTTATAAATACATGTAATGATAATGTGTTAATGATCATTACCCATTTGGTAATGACTCTTCATGGCCCTCCGAGCGTATTTCAGTGTTTGTGTATCAAGTGGAGGAAAATCTGTTACAAAATAAAAGCCCCCCGTGTGTATCCGCCAGGGTGACCCCACCGTCCCCGCAAGGCAATGTTTGCTTTGGGGTCAGAGGTCAGAGGTCAAGGGGGGGGTCTGTTTACTCCTGGGCTGTCGGATCTACTAACTGGCGTGTGTGTGCGCGTGTGCGTGTGCGTGTGTGTGTGTGTGTGTGTGTGTGTGTGTGTGTTTGTGCCCGGGGGTCCCAGGGTTACCGTGGCGACGCGTGACGCGGGCCCGGGCGGGCCCAGGGACCCCATTGTTCCCGGCTGACACCAGCGACACGCCGCCACGTCTGCAGGGGTCGGAGGTCAAGCCTATCGCTAGCTCGCTAGGCGCTAACAAATGTTTAGCGCTGACCCCGCCGCGGCCCGGGGGCTAAACACGGAGACAGAGGCCATCAGCGCTAACACACAGCATGTGTGGGCGTGCGCTTCAGTGTGTGTGGCTTTGTTTAAACCCCCAATGTCCACAGTGTACCTGTAAGCCTCCTGAGCTTGATGGACGAACTCCTACCTGCTCCTCAATGACCTGTCTCTGTACTGTCTAACCCCTACCTGCTCCTTAATGACCTGTCTCTGTACTGTCTAACCCCTACCTGCTCCTTAATGACCTGTCTCTGTACTGTCTAACCCCTACCCGCTCCTTAACAACCTGTCTCTGTACTGTCTAACCCCTACCTGCTCCTTAATGACCTGTCTCTGTACTGTCTAACCCCTACCTGCTCCTTAATGACCTGTCTCTGTACTGTCTAACCCCTACCTGCTCCTTAATGACCTGTCTCTGTACTGTCTAACCCCTACCTGCTCCTTAATGACCTGTCTCTGTACTGTCTAACCCCTACCTGCTCCTTAATGACCTGTCTTTGTACTGTCTAGTCCCTACCTGCTCCTTAATGACCTGTCTCTGTACTGTCTAACCCCTACCTCCTCCTTAATGACCTGTCTCTGTACTGTCTAGTCCCTACCTGCTCCTTAATGACCTGTCTCTGTACTGTCTAACCCCTACCTGCTCCTTAATGACCTGTCTCTGTACTGTCTAACCCCTCCCTGCTCCTTAATGACGTGTCAAAACAAGGCAGGTTGATCACTCCACACCTTCCAAACAGAGAGGCAGTGCTTTACAGCAGGCTGGGTTTACATTATAAAATACAATCTAAAATATCGAATGTAAAACAAAAGTATTTCATTCTTTCAGGGATTGTCTTGTTCCTGTCAGGTGGCTCACAATTTACATATAGGTTTATATTAACTACAGCATTTAAAAAAAGGAAATACTCCAGAGCATTACAACCTATTTACAGAGAAGACTCTGCAGGTCTGTAGATGTGTTGTATTGTATGTATATCTGTCTCTTAGTACCTATTCATAACCTACGGCCTGTTCACCTCACACCAACCATCTCAGGAGGGAGGCTCGGCCGGAGGTGGTCTGGGTGTAGGAGATGGATTCACGAGCACAAACCTCTCATGGCTGAAGGATAGATCTTCTAGGTTTTGGGAAATGATCCATGTTTTTACAGCAAGGTCATCTTTCTTGTTCAATATATCAATCCAAGTAAGCCCAGGGTGGAGGTGTGCATCAGTTTTTGAGTGTGTCTGTGTGTGTGTTTGTATATTTGTGGAAGTGTGAGTGTATATGGGTGACAGTGCGTGAAGGTGTGTTTGTGTGTGTGGATGTGTGTGTGTGTGTGTGTGTGTGTGTGTGTGTGTGTGTGTGTGTGTGTGTGTGTGTGTGTGTGTGTGTGTGTGTGTGTGTGTGTGTGTGTGTGTGTGTGTGCATTAGTGTATATCTGTACGATTTCATTGTTTGTTTGAGTGTGTATGTACAGTAAGTTGTGTGACAGTATGTGTTTGCATGGGAGAGCATGTGAAAGTGTGTGTTGATATTCAACTATATATTTGTGATCGTGTGTGTGTGTGTAGATTTAAGTCTATGTGTGGTGTTTGTGTCTGTGTGTGTGTGCGTCTGTCTGTCTGTGTGTGTGTTTGTCTGTGTCTGTTTGTGTCAGTGTGTAGTGTATGTGTGTATGTCTATGTGTCTGTGTGTGTATGTGTGTGTGTTGCCGGGTCACCTTGACAGAGCGCTAGCTCCTCGCGGCCGGGCTAGCGGTAGCGGTAGCGGTAGCGGGGTTGTCTGGGTGTCTGGGCTGCGCTCGGCTCGGTACTTCCTCAAGCGCATCACCTCTTCCCTGGCTGGGATCTCCACACGCCGCTGGCTCCCGGCTCCCGGGCGGCTGGCGCTGCCATTAGCGGGGGATTAGGGCGGCGTGTAGGAGAGGGCCGGACAGGCTCCACCGCACACCCATCAGGTGA
>NC_079423.1:17785979-17798479 GCF_026213295.1 Gadus chalcogrammus | reverse complement strand
AGCGACCATGCTAATGTGAGTGCTCAGCAGATTGAGAGCTGGGAGAGCTGAAAGCGAAAGGCAGCTCAATCTCAGAATTTTAAAAGCCTTCTTTTTTTTTTGCCCCCGCAGCCAAACGGCTTGTGTTCTGACACGGCGCATAAACACGCACAAAAGAAGTTATTAGCGTAGATGCAAATCAAATGACTAGCGGTGTAAACGGCTCTTCCTTGCTGCACTTGGGCCTGTAATTACTCTAGCTTATAGGGGTACAATGAATGCTAATGACACGCCACTGCAAGGCCGGCGCACTAGCGCTTTAGCGTTAGCACGGCGATTAGCTCGACTGGTTTTCACTTCGTTTATGAAGACCTGGTTGGTTTTGACCCTGATGATTCCCAACCGTTTGGAATCTAGCTGTGACTACTTTTGAATCCATTGTTATACAGACTTGTACAAGTAAATATGAACTTATTTGGTTATTTTTTAGTTAGGTCTCAGGGACATCGACCTGTAGAAGACCAGAAGATCCTTGGATGGATCCCCTTGAATTCTTCTACTAAGACTTTGAACTAGTATATCAGCAGCACTTTCAGCATTTGCATTATGTATTTATGGCTTTCTAGAGTTTTTTAACTCTTTCAGTCTGCAAAATGATAAACAAAAATAGAACAAAACCATCACATCTTACCGACTTTGAGACACATTCAAACTTGATGCACATTAAGTCAAGTCACCTGGCCTCATATCCTCTGTCATCTTTGGCACTCTTTAAAACCCGTACAGAATGTGGTGGGAGTCCCCCGTTGACTCACAACAAAGGC
This sequence comes from Gadus chalcogrammus, assembly GCF_026213295.1. NCBI lineage: Eukaryota > Metazoa > Chordata > Actinopteri > Gadiformes > Gadidae > Gadus > Gadus chalcogrammus. Next base: position 17,797,676 of record NC_079423.1, on the reverse strand, counting down.
GCGGCTGGTTGTTCCTGTCGCTTTGCTATGTTCCTCTATTTTGATTTTGATTAGTGCAATGTCGTGAGGCTGAGAGGCTGAGGATTGGACGTTGTGAGGCTGAGAGGCTGCGAGGCCTGACTCCAGTACGGACAGCCCGGGCGTGAGCCCTCATACGTTGAGGACGTATGATGACAGTAAACATGCCAGGCCCAAAATAAAGGGTCTCTTCTGCCTATGCTGGCAGGGAGGCCAGTAGAGAGGAACCTCCCAAACCTGCACTTTAGTTTCTATTGTCTTCTTGTTGTTTTCTGTGCAGGTAGGGGTTTGGGCTCTATAAGGCATGCACCGATCACACAGCCTGGATATGACTTGTGGCTGAGTTCATTGTTAGTCGCTTTGGATAGAAGCGCCTGCCAAATGACACAATAATAAATAGCAAAGAGATCTCATGCCTAAGATTCTAACTATAGTCACTAGAGTACACTAGTTGAGTCACTCAAGTACAGAAGAAACTCAAACTCAAGTCATGGAGTACACTAAGGATTCTAACTGAAGCCACTAGAGTACACAGTAGTGATTCTAGCTTAACTCACTAGAGTTCAGCTCCAAAGGTTCTAACTCAAGTCACTAGAGTACACTGGTGTTTCTAACTAAACTTACTAGAGTTCACTAGTACAGCACTAGCGTGGTCCAACCAGCTTGTGGAGGAGGAAGGAGGAGGAAGGAGGAGGGAGGAGGAGGAAGGAGGAGGGAGGAGGAGGAAGGAGGAGGAAGGGAAGCGGCTTGAAAATAAGGTTTTCTAAACGACCACCTATTGAGACGGTGTTAAAATATTTCCCCGTTGAAGGCCTTGAACACAGAGAGAGTAGAATGCGCTGGTAAAGGTCACACTGAGCACAGATCATAGACCTCAGAATATGGCGGAAAGATTAAGGGCCTTTGTGCCAAATATCAATTACGCCTTGACATTTTTCAGGCAGACAAAAAAGGGCCTGGCTATGATGTGCTGATATGACAGGAGCTTCAATCACTCCAGGAAACAGCCTGGCCTTCAGCCAACACGCATCCTACCAGTAGTATACGAGTGCTGCTATTACTGCTACTTTACTGGTACTGCTATTACTGCTACTATTCTACTACTACTATCCCTACAACAGCCTGGCCTTCAGATATACTCATCCTACTATACAAGCACTACAATTACGACTACTATACTAGTAATACTATTACTACTACTATACTAGTTCTACTATCACTACTGGAGCAGCCTTGCCTTCAGCTGGCCAAACACATCATAGTACTACTACTATACTAGGACTATTACTACTACTATACTAGTTCTAGTACCGCAATCACTTCAGGAGACCAAGTTGGCCTTCAGCCAATACCCATCCTACCACTACTATACTAGTCCTTCTATCACTGCTACTCTTCTAGTACAGGTACTGCTGTCACTACTAGAACAACCTGGCCTTCAGCCACAGGAAATACACACACACACACACACACACAAACATTACATTTTGTACATTTCCACATATTAGAAAACAAAAACAGAAACATTGCAATTCCCAATCCGACTTGACATTAGTCATCTGGTGATGTCATCGTCTGAGATAGTGTCAACATGCGACGCTCTAATCGCAGATACTTGGCGGTATGTTTAGTATGTTCACCAGTCAGGTGACCTCATCGTTAACACACTGCTCTTGAATGAACCGCATAGTTGGGGCCGGAGGTACTTTTAATTTGAAAGAGCTGCTTTAGTGCGTGATTAACATCCTAGCGTGATCCTGTCACCAGGTTGTACTCACAAAGGACGATGGGTTTGTTCGTCTGTTCAACACAATGGACGGGGCGTGCCGGCCTACTCATCCATTATGGGTACATTGTCAATCTTTTGTTGATGTCTAATGGGCATTATTTATTGTAATTATTCTAATAAATATTATTATTATACTCTCGTCTTTTGTCCTCTCTCTCGTGTTGCGTATGTTGTGGGGTGTGGATCATACAAGGAGACTCCTCCTCTCTCTCTCTCTCTCTCTCTCTCTCTCCCCCCTCTCTCTCTCTCTCTCTCCCTCTCTCTCCCCCTCTCCCCCTCTCCCTCTATCTCTATTTCTCTCTCTCTCTCTCTTTCTCAATCTCTCTCTCTCTCTGATATACGTATGTATATCAGATGTATTGATATACATACTTATAGATACTTTATAAACGAATGGTGACATTCATCTTGAACAGTAGTTATATAAGTGAGAGGGTTTGAACGGCTCCTGAAGAAGATGTACAGTCTAATGTACAGAATCATAGCCACGATCACTAATCACTAACCACTGTGCTTCTGGCGGTTTAAGAAACAGTCCGACTGGTTCCGCCCCGCTTGTGCAGTCGAACACTCGCTAACGTATGTATTTAACTCATAATTACACCGCCACAACAAACCTGTGCTCCTTCATCACAGTGACGATAAACTATGTGTTTGTTCACAATGACTTCCACTTAGTAAAGTTAGGGGTTATGGCATGTTTCCCCCTGGCTCCCATTAAAGTAGTGTAGGCTAAGTTGACGTTTCCTTAAATACGTTCCTAAAGGGGGATTCATAAATCATAAAGTTGCACTGTATTCCTGAAGCCTGTATTATGATAACTTGTCTTTCTTTTTAGTATGACAGCATTCAGCGATCTTTGAGCTGAACCGTGCTTCATTAATGATCATATTAGGCTATACATTGACATCTTTTGTCACAACATTGACACAGCTTGCCAATGTTGTGTGTGTGAAGCTTTAAAGGACGCTTTTTGCCGTTTCGTTGAATAACTCGACGGGACTTTGATTAAACTACTTTCAGTTTTAATTGAGAAATGTGCGATAGACTCCGAGAGTCTTTGAAGGTAAACGTGCGGAAACGTTATCTCCGTGCGCTAACCTCCGATGCTAACAGCTAGCGGCTAGCTGGTGAATATTCATCCACCTTTCAGGGTCGTCGCGGGGTCCCCGGCCACCCTCGGCACAGACGTACCCCGTCCTCCGGAGGAGAAGCGCAACTCGTTGAAAATGAATCAACGTGAAACTGAACTAAATTACCAAACACGGTAATCGACGACGAGTTCAGAGGCGGGAAGCGGGGAACATCAAAGGCGGCGTGCGGTATCGCGGCAGGCGGGCGGCGTGCCAAACACACTCTCGTGGAAGATCGCCACGACGACAAGCTCCGGAATAAATAAATAAATACAATTAACACACGTATTATTTCTGTAGGGTCTTTTCAAAGCGCGGGGGGGGGGGGGGGGGGGGGGATCCCGATGTTTTCCCCGTCTGATAAGTGGTCGGTTCGCGGCGTCCTGCGCGAGGCTGATTACTCTAATCCAGGGAGGGGGGCGCTACGAGGCTTTGATTGAGTCAGTCGACGCGACCCCGAGGGGGACCTCCTGATAAGGGCCGTTACCTTTCACCTCCAGGAGCCCCGCGCGCGCGCCGCGGCCACACTAATCTCACCCGGCCTGGGAGCGCGCGCTCGCCTCCACGCCTGTCAGGCGCTAGCTAGCGATTAAGGCCCCGAAATCACAGCTACCTGTGCGTGTGTGTGTGTGTGTCTGTGTGTGTTTGTGTGTGTGTATGTGTGTGTGTGTGTGTGCGTGCGTGCGTGTGTGTTTGTGTGAAGATAGAGTACATGTAGGTGTGCGTCAGTGTAGGTATGTGTGTGTGTGTGTGTGTGTGTGTGTGTGTGTGTGTGTGTGTGTGTGTGTGTGTGTGTGTGTGTGTGTGTGTGTGTGTGTGTGTGTGTGTGTGTGTGTGTGTGTAGATAGAGTACATGGTGTGTGTGAGTGCAGGTGTAACCTCTGCTGCCCTGCAGAAAGGCCTCTAGCAGCAGTAACATCTCTTTGTGTTCGGAGGCTTTATACGTCACCAGCCAAACAGTTACACTCGACAAGCTAACACTCAACGCGCTAACCTTTACCATGCTAGCACTCCACACGCCATCATTCAACATACTACCAATCCAAACGTTATCGCTCAATATGCTAATGTTCCACATGCTAACACTCAGCATGCTGTCACTTCACATGCCAATATACCACATGCCAACACTCAAGAGGCCAACACAGAACATGCCAGCACTCAACACGCGAAGACTTGCTAATATGCTAACAAGCACAGCTCAACTCAACTCAACTGCGACCATCTAACACAGCCCATGCTCACTGTGAGTTATGCTACAGATTTCATTAATAAGATACTCTCCTTTCCACCAGTTCTTTATGTGTACTCAAATCAAGTTTGAAGGTGTGCACTTTATGCATACAAACTAAACGCCCACTTTGGAATTATGAAGTCGTAAGGTTTATGTCATTCATCTTTTTCAGATATATAAATCCCAGAAAAGATGATGAATGTAGTTTCATGAACAGCTATCCAAATCAAATTGGGCATCACATTTCTACCAGGTAACCTGCCAAACATCCTTAAAGGAGGCAGCTGGTTCCATGAACCATATCTCTGGTTTATTAGCACCCTCGGTGCTGTTAGCCAAACTAAACGGTTTTCCTTGAGTGAAATACATTCCTTCATCTTCCCTTTGATCGCGTTTTGTGAAGGACTTCAATGACGTTATAGTACTGTAAAGGGCCGTTATGGGCTATTGCTTAAATACTATACAGTAATAAGTACAATAGTAAGGTGTAATCAAATAGAATAGTGTAAACGTTAGTGTTCGAGTAGTAGATCTTAAATCATGCTTAGTGTGATTGTGTTCACACTATGGCTTTAGGGTGAGGTAGGGGGCTGAGGCCAGGATGTTAGTGCCTTAAGCGGGGGTAGTCGGTTGGAACGGCTCGGCGAGTGAACAGCTCCTGGTTCTGAAGTGGGAATATTAAAATGACCTGCCCGGGAATTTGATCCAAAATACTTTGCTCTCTCCGGACGCCAGTGGGAAAGGTGATGGGGGCGTGTCCACAGGATGTTCAGTGGAGGTAGGAAGTAGGTGAAGGATTCCACTGGTTCCAACTGGGAAACCAAGGAATGATGGAGAAAGTCTTCTAATGATGTCACAAATGTTTTATTAGGAGAAGGTGAAGCCCAGTTAGACTGTTAAACAAAACCATTCAACCTTGTGACTAAATGACTAGTATGAGGAATTTAAAACCAATTAATTAGTTATTAATTCATAAAATAAATATTAATTTTCATTCGTTCCAAAAAAATTCTAGGCCACTTGGCCACAATACTAGTGTGAATGAAACCCTTTATTAGGATACTTATTATGGTCTGTACTGGGGGTCTCTCTGCACCAGAACGCGGTAGCCCTCTCTCTGTTACCCCAACCAGTAGTTTGCATGAGGCTGGCAGGGCGAGCTGTGTACGTTTGGCTGTAAGCACCTGCAGACACCGCCTGTCTTTATTATCCCAAGTCAAGTTCAGGGAAACGGGAATATAGACCTTCTTTCATGTGTTTTTGTGTGTGTGTGTGTGTGTGTGTGTGTGTGTGTGTGTGTGTGTGTGTGTGTGTGTGTGTGTGTGTGTGTGTGTGTGTGTGTGTGTGTGTGTGTGTGTGTGTGTGTGTGTGTGTGCGTGTCTGTGCGTGTGTGTGTGTGTGTGTGTGTGTGTGTGTGTGTGTGTGTGTGTGTGTGTGTGTGTGTGTGTGAGTGTGCTCGCGTGCGTGCGTGTTCGCTTATGAACACACAGGCAGAAATTGCGCACTTAATATCAGGCTGTGCGGGAGAATAACGCGCGGCTGTAAATCAGCCCCCGCGCGCCGTGACTCCCTTTCTCTCCCCGCTCCTTTCTTCTTATCCGCTCCTCCGCTTTTTTCATTTCTCTCAAACGGGAATTCAGGGACCCCCAAAATTCAAACGCCACGACCACCGTTTACTTTACACCGCCGTCAGAATGCGAATCCCAGATCCAATTTCAGATTGCGGGATTCACCAGTGATGATTTCGGTCTGCGCGAACAATATTTAACATTCTGGAATGAGATCACTTGTGTTTCCACCCAAAACAATTTCTCGATATTGCAGGAAAAATAAAATAAAATAAAATATGGATCTGGCACGCTAGTTGCAGGTTAAGTGTCGTGCAGGGAATGGAAAATTATATATAAATTGTTATATTTAGTTGTATTCGTTTCTGTCATGATCTTAAATGACAGGCCCCCGTCGAATTATAATGAAGATAATAATCATAAGAGGCATTATAGTAAAAATTATAATAATAGTTATAATAATAATACAAATATTGATAATAATGATAATTCTAATAATAATAATGTATCAACGTCAATAAAATAAATAACCCTGATCCATGGCATAAACTGAACCTGTGTGACTGTGAGGACACTCTTAAAGCAGTCGGCTACATACGCAGCAGATAGCGGATATTAGTGCTAAACGCAGGGAGGTCTTGGGTCCACATCATCACTGCTCACTTTGTGAGATGATTTCAGGGTGTCGCTGAAAGACAATCCCTTAAATGACCCTCGGCTTTCAATTAAACCGTCCGCTCGCGTTGGTTCATCCCTCCCTCTGTTCGGATCTTAAGTGTCTGTTCTCACTGACTTGATCATTAAATGGAGCATATAGAAATGACCTGAAAGCGTTCAATTAAATAGAATAAAGAACAATTATCCCCTCTTTCCCTCTGATCTGCGGCAGAGAAGGGAGGAGAGATAAGACTGCACACACACACACACACACACACACACACACACACACACACACACACACACACACACACACACACACACACTCTGTGTGTTGTAGGAATAAACCCGTCAAGGAGAATAGTTACGGGGGAGATTTAAGACGTAGGCTATACAATTTCCAATCATAATTTCCCCCTATTATGTTTCATAGATGCCGTTTATTTTTAGACTATTTATTTCCAGCCTCGAATAATAAACACATTTTAATCTGCTCGCCGGCGTAAATTGCTGGTATTAATTCCCATCAACGATATTTTTTTACAACCCCATTGAAGAGCTGAATTAAATTGTAATAATATTGTCGGCGTGAGAATAGTTTTCAGGAGAAGAAAGGCCAGACACTACACATCTCCACCGCTCTTGAGAGCAATTACAATCGTCTGATTTAAGAATGGAATTATGGTGTAGAGCTGTACATCGGGTTCACTGGGGCAACAGCCTCATTTACACCACTAGATACCCCCCCCCTAGATGATGGCACCTTGGGCCATAGCGCGGCGTCACGTTCTCCCAGAGCGTGTTCCTGCCAGATAAGTAAACAATTTAGATGTGAGACGAATTGTTTAATGAATAGGTATACAGCAGTAGGCCTATAGTGTTAAAACGGGTCCAACAAATCCCGTGCATCGGTCCCGTGTTTCGACTTTACGTTAAGTTCCCAGCCAGGGCCAAAAGGAAATCATGGATCCATTTTACGCAGCAAAGTGCTTTAATCTCGTCCTCCCCTCGTCGTTGGACCGGTGAGCCCGGATCCTCTCCGAGATCACCTGGGGGGGTTTGATGATCCCGGCCTCCCTCTCTCTCTCCCAGTTCCAGCGCGCGATGAGACCGCAAGTTAACACACGCAGCACGGGAGCGGCAGTCAAAGCGCGCACATATTTGTGGGCAAGCGTTGATAAAGGAAAAGTCTTGGAGCGGGTTACGGGAAGGAGGAGGAACAGAGGCTGCGGGTTTTAAACGCTGTTTTAAGCTGTAATTAAGCCCCACTCGTCCTACGGTGGGGGGAGCCGTCAAACAGGCCACGCGGAATCTCTCCCGAGGCCCTCGTGAACCGTCAAACATCAAACGGGGAGCCGCGGTTCACCACCGAGTCACCGACACACACCTCGACCCCACCACCGCGAGGCGTGGCGGGAACCTGTTCCAACCGAAGAATGGGGTGCTGCTCACCGCGCAGGCCCTCTGCGCAATTAAAAACAGCTCTTATAGTTAGACACGCAGGCGCGCGGTTAATCAACCAATTAGTGCTTCCGGGGGACACGGAGGTCCTCGTCCAATAGGATCCCCTCTCTCTCTCTGCATCAATTAGCACCTGGGCGCCTTCCACTCCCGCCTTTAGGTTAGTTTGTGTTCTTAAAGTCGGGTCTAATATTCCCTAGGACGCCCGTGCGGCCTTCCAGCACAGCTCAAAGCAGAACATCTCTGGGATACTTCAGATTCAGCAAATGAATAAAAATAAAATGGAGACAATGTATGGCCCGTGGCAACCGTGAACCCTGCAGCTCGTCAATGTAAAATGTTTAAATACGTCACTTAAAAAAATAAAAGGAAAAATGTATTGCGTTGAAGACGGATTGTCTTTATTCGAAATATCCTTGCTCAGCAGTAGAACAAACGGAGCGGTTCCACCTTTAGATACATTTCCCTTTCCATAACATGACAGTTGAAACGACCAACTCAGTTATAAAATACACATAATATAACCTCCGCCTCGCCGATAGAAGTCATCCTCAGAACCACACACACGCGTGTCAGCATTTAACCACATGGGGGAATTCAAAGCAGAAAATGAAACTTTAGCCGTGGATGATTTCGGTGGCGTCCTCAGAGCCGACCTGGTGATGGAGCGTCAGGGCAATAAATAAAACACTGTGACCCGTGAAAGATCACCCGGAGGTCCCCCCGCTCCGTACCCGCGTCCAGGGCCCCCAGGCGGACTAATACTGAGGCTTCTGCACGGAGTCAGGACCCGTCAATCAAATGTGCAAGCCGGACTCACGAACAAAAAGCAAAGGAATAGTCCGTCAATCATAAACAACACAACGCATCAGGGGAGCATCGAAATGTACACAATAAATAAAGTTAGAGGCCTCGCCATAGACGTTATAACATTTACATTTCTTACAGTGCAGGCCGTCCAGCGTCTCGCCTCGCGCGGTCCGACGCGTGGATCAACTTCCGGAAAAGTTTCAGTTTGTTCGTTAATTCGTTCATTTGTTCGTGTTTTGTCATCGCAAGTCCAAAGCAGGTCCTCTCTCCTCTCTCCCTCCCTCCCTCTGCCTCTCTCTCTCTCTCTCTCTCTCTCTCTCTCTCTCTCTCTCTCTCTCTCTCTCTCTCTCTCTCTCTCTCTCTCTCTCTGGGGGGTCCACATATATACATGCAAGAAGTCAGTTATTATTCAAGTGAATTATAAAGAATAAAGTCTGGTTGGGGGGGTTCTAGGGGGTGGGTGGGAGGGGGGTGCCCTACATGGCGGCCGCGTGTGCCGAGGAGTAGGGGTCTAGCCCGCCCTTGGTCATGCCCGGGAACAGTATGTAGGCCACAGGCGGCTGTAAACTAGACGTGGACCAGGCGGTGCAGTTACACGGCACCACGTAGCCCGGGTTGGTGGGCGACGGGTGCGTGTGCGTGTGGTGCTGGCTGGGGCAGCCAAGGCTGCCGAAGGCCCCGTTCTGGTACCCCCCCAGCGAGGAGTAAGACAGCCCCCCCGCGCCACCCAGCCCGTGCGGCATCTCCGTCATCTTCTGGAGGGCGCTCGAGCTGAACTGGCTGGGGTCGAGGAAGGAGTAGGGCGACGAGGTGGGCGGCAGGAAGGCGCGCGCCTTCTCCGACGCGCTGAGCAGCGAGTCGGACACGGCCTGCGACACGCTGAGGCCCTTCAGGTGCTCGGCGTCGCCTAGGTAGGGCAGCGGGAACACGTAGCGGTCCTTCTTCAGCAGGTTCTTGGGTTTGCGCCGCGGCCGGTACTTGTAGTCGGGGTGCTCCTTCATGTGCTGCGCGCGCAGCCGCTTGGCCTCGTCGATGTACGGCCGCTTCTCGGACTCGGAGAGCAGCTTCCACTCGGCGCCCAGCCGCTTGCTGATCTCCGAGTTGTGCATCTTGGGGTTCTCCTGCGCCATCTTCCGCCGCTGGCCGCGGGACCACACCATGAAGGCGTTCATGGGCCGCTTGATGTGATCGACCGGCTTAGACATGCTGCTGGTGCCTGGGACGCTCGCTCCCCTGACTGGCTGAAGATAAAAGAGTAAGGAAAGTTGGGCTCTAAAGGAAAAGGGGGAAAGTGTTCAAGTGTCTAGAAGCCGAGCGCTACTCATGCCACTTCTCTGGCGGGTTTTGACGCGATCTCCAAACTGCCACCGATGATGGAAAGAAAAACAGAAAATCCCGTAAGTGTCCCGCGCGTCAGGACAATGTTTCGGTGAAGTCCGCTTCTTCTCCGCTTCTTCTTCTCCCCCGAAATAATAACACCGTGATGTTTAAAGGAGCCGTTAAAAAGACGCAAAAGAGAAGGAAATCCAGCAAGGTGCCACTGTGCCTCGCGACGACTCTGCGCTCTGAGGTTTCGCGTCTTGCGCACCTGGCGTGGAAATGAGCGGAAGCGCGTGAACACGAGCCAAGAGCGGCGGAGTTCAAAGGCTGGGCTGGTTCGGTCTGCACGCGATCTGACATAATCACAGCGGGGCGTCGCCGACCTGCCGCCCAATCAGCGCGAGGCGCCGCGCGTAATACCTCCGCGGTAAAAAAGAAAAAAGATATGTACATTACGACATAAACAAAGAGTTAGTGTGGAGGGGGTGGTGAGGGGGGGGGGGACCCGGCCCCTCCCAGGTCCGCTTTAATGAAGCACAACAAACCCCCCTTCGCCCCCCGGGAGGCTCGCGGAGAGAGGGGGGGTCACTCCTTTCTGAGCGCGTGGAGATGCGCTTTAAAGTGGATAATTGCGCTAAAAACATGAATTAATGTGGTGTTCTGACACGATTTGTCACATCGTTTCTTGCGCTTGGCATTATGGCTCAGAGGACTTATGAGGGATCATTTTTATTTATAATGTTTATAGTGCTAAGAGTTTTGTACCCTATGGAATGACTATTTAATATTTGATGCCTTTCTATTCAATTATATTATAGTATAGTATTGTTGTTATTATTGCCCGCACACACAGACAAACACGACAAACACGACTCACACACACGCACACACGCACACACGCACACACACACACACACACACACACACACACACACACACACACACACACACACACACACACACACACACACACACACACACACATTTATATTTATTTATATTTATATACATATCGACATATTTATATATATATATTTATATATAAATCATGATAGATAGATATATTTAAACAATACAAAATAAATATGTTTCATATTTAATTTGCAATAATCGACCACGGTTAACCAACCATAAACACACCAAATGTACATTCAATCCCACATTTAAGGGAAACGCAACGCAAGGCATTGTAATCTCATAGGAATCCAACAGCCATTGTCAGCGTGTTATCGTTGGTATGACTGGAGCACCGTGTGTGTTTAAAGAGTCACACTGGGTGTTTTAAAATGCTAATATCAGGGATGGAGAGACGGCTCACAGCCCGGGGCGGCTGCCTGCTGGATGATGTATGACATCTGATATGATACGGGACTCCTTCTTCTTGTTACAGCGCTCTTAGGGCTCCCTGCTAATGCTGGGGATCGGACCCTACTGGTCGTGGACCAGTTCAGGTCCAGGTCTGGTTGGTGTGGCGGCGATGGGAGGAGAGAGGAACAAGGCCCTGCTGTGATCAAATGATCCACGCTCGGATACAACCGGGGAATAACCGGTTTCAGGAGGAAGGGTTTATAAAATTGGTGTGCATCGGTTTGATCTGAAAACAAATAGGCTAGTGTTTTATTTTAATGACGAACCACCGATCCAAAAGGGATCCAGGTGTGAGGCTTCTTACTGATGTAGGATCTGATCAGAAGAGAAGAATGCCTC
>NC_079423.1:17773479-17780979 GCF_026213295.1 Gadus chalcogrammus | reverse complement strand
TACGTCGGCCGTTGTTTTGGTGGGAGGTTAAATAGCGATGATGTCGCTTGCTAACGAGGCGTGGGTCATCTCTGATTGGCTCCCGTGGGGCCCCGCACTCCAGTGGTTGTTTATTTAAAACGCAGAGAAAAGTTGAAAAGGTGCGGTAATCACAAGTTGAGAGTCATGAAGGGAACGACTGATGACTGAAATTGGTCTCACTTTTCCTCTCTCTCTCTCCCTCTCTCTCTCTCTCTTTAGTTCTCTCTCTCGCTTTTGCATTGAAGGTCTATTGTAGGATGTCAAACAAAAGGTTTTTTTATCAAACGCTCTTAATGTAACTCTTCCCCCCTCTCTCTCTCTCTCTCCCTCATTCTCTCTTTCTCTCTCTCTCTATCCCTCTCTCTCTTTCTCTCTCTCGGCCACCAAGCTTTCTCCCCCTTCTCATTCATGTATTCAACTCTGTGTGTGTGTGGAAATGGGCCGGGGCAACAATTAATTTCAGAGTGAATTCAGCCAGGATCTATCAGCCACTCTGCTTCTATTGGTCTAATGGAAATCTATTTCACTTCCCCATTGTGTCCAATATAATTTAATGCCCATTTTATTAATGGCCTGAAATAATTACGGAGGTCCTTTGTGATTCTTGAGTATGTTTCATTTAATTGTGTAATAAATGTCTAATCGGGGCCCTCATCTCGAGCCATTATGGCATTAAAATTAACAATTACGCCACAAATGTCCTGGTGAATGCGTCGGGGTCTATAGAAATCACCGCTGATAACAAAACACATATGAATCATTCATGAGGAGATTTCTAGAGAGGAGCGGAGTGAGAGATAGAGAGAGAGAGGGGAGAGGGAGGAGGGGAGAGAGAGAGGGGAGAGGGAGGAGGGGAGAGAGGAGAGAGAGGGGGAAGAAAGGAGGAGAAGAAAGAGGCTGAGTTTTCTTTATTCCATTGAAAAATGGGGATGGCCGAAAGATAGGGCATTTTAAAACGGTGTCACCCCTCTCTCTCCCCCCTCCTCCCCCCTCCTCCCCCTCCCTCTTTCTCCCTGGCCTCTCTCTATCTCCCTTTAATTTGCCTTCCTCTTTATTTTTTGAAGTGACAGATTTCACTTTGGGAATTCATTAACCGTTTAACTCGGCCGATAAAATATCTATCAGGCGCCGGCACCGGGTCCCGGCTAAGCCGCAGTGGGGGGGCCGCCGGGGGGGGGGGGGGGGGGCTCGCAGCGCGCCCCCCCCCCGCGCCGGGTGACCCGAGACAATTACGGCGTCTTCACGGACGCGGGCGCGGCCCGGATCAGGCCGACCGCTCAGCCCCGCCGCCGGAATTGTTTTGGTCGTCGGCGAGTATACAAATTTCATGGTATAGACTCCATCTGTGAACCCCCCCCCCCCCCACCCCCCACCAGCACCGCCCACCGCCCACCACCCACCACCACAGTGTGTCGGTTCTAAGCTAATAGAATACAATTGGTTTTGGTGAGTGTGTTTCTCAGAGGCCCGCCTTTGTTCTCTGTTTCCTCCAGAGGCGAGCGGCCGACTTTCCTCTGGAACCAAACTCTGTGGATCCACGGTTCAGTCACTCAGCAGACGCTGTCATCCACGGTCCCTCTTTAGATACGGGTCGTTAAGGAGCAGGTAGGGTTAGACAGTACAGAGACAGGTCATTAAGGAGCAGGTAGGGGTTAGACAGTACAGAGACAGGTCATTGAGGAGCAGGTAGGGGTTAGACAGTACAGAGACAAGGTCATTAAGGAGCAGGTAGGGGTTAGACAGTACAGAGACAGGTCATTAAGGAGCAGGTAGGGGTTAGACAGTACAGAGACAGGTCATTAAGGAGCAGGTAGGGGTTAGACAGTACAGAGACAGGTCATTAAGGAGCAGGTAGGGGTTAGACAGTACAGAGACAGGTCATTAAGGAGCAGGTAGGGGTTAGACAGTACAGAGACAGGTCATTAAGGAGCAGGTAGGGGTTAGACAGTACAGAGACAAGGTCATTAAAAAGAGCAGGTAGGGGTTAGACAGTACAGAGACAGGTCATTAAGGAGCAGGTAGAGGTTAGGGGGATCCTACTCGAGGATGCCCAAGGAGTCACTGCCGACATGGGGGAATCAAACCAGGAACCTTTCGGCTGGGATTCAAACACTCTTCTAGACTAGCATCGGACCCCTCTCTCTCAGAGGGAGTACCTTGGACGCGGTCTCTGTAATGAAGTGTTCGAGCATCACTCTGTTTCCAATCAGGTCTGTTTGAGTCCCTCTCCCCGTCATCATCGGTGTCGTGTTCCGCTGGACTCCAGGCCGCCGGTTTGAGGTCGGAATTTAAATAATTCTCCATCAACTGCGGTTAAGCGTTGCGGTGCGTGGTGAGGTATGATGGAGAGAGGGGGGGGGGGGGGGGGGGGGGGGGGGGTTTGATCCTAATCTAAAGCAGCGCGGGAACAGGTCCGGCGTTTGGGGGGTGACGTGATTTGTTTCCAGACCGCCTGATTGGGGAGCGTTCGCTGGGTGCAGCCGCACAATCAGAGAGAACGAGGAACCACTCGCCGCAGGGCGACACTGGGTTCAGCCTCCGAGCGCGAGGCCCGTCCAGGCGTTCAGAAGAAGGAAAACTCCTCAAACTCTCTTCTCCCCCGTTTGAATTCCGTTTGAAAGACATCAGAAGGTATGTTCAAATTCAATAAATTGACGTAAAAGTCACGTAATATTTAGCGTTTGCCTCGGAGATATCTCATTGTCCCGACGCCGATACATTGAAGATTTAATTATATTTTTAACTGAAGTGCAAATTAACCTTGGCCCTCGCACAAAGACTGCTATGTGTTCTGCTATGTGTGGTCCTTGCACCTTGAAAAAAAAGAAAAAAGAATAGGGAATAAAACGCCTTCTCCCATCTCATTTGAATCCAAGTTCCTGATTTCATGGTCAATTTTATGTTGCTGCCGCTGAAGGGGTCCATCATCAATTCTTCACAAGTCGTCATCGCCTGCCTTTCTTCGCGGAGGCACCGCCAGTGCGCCCATTCGGGTCGCTAAACAACCGCCGCGGCTGATGAATGACAACACGCCACGCTTTTCAGATGCATTTGGACCGCTGACCTCCAGCAGCAATTAGCTGGATTATTTGATTGCACCCCCCCCCCCCCTGGCTCTCTTTCACCCCCCCTCCATTCAGCCACACTCTGCGCTCTCTCGTCTTATCACCACATGCTTTCACGGCCCTCCATACTGATTTCCCACAGATTCATAATAATTAATCAAAATCTGACTCCGAACAATTGTGGCAAAGGTTTATGGTTCGTGAAGTATAAGTAATCCTGTGTGTTCTGTTTTTTTTTTTGTGTAGCTCAGTGCTGAAGCCAAGGTCAATAGTACTTAATATTTATGATTAAATAGTCAAAACGTTTCTCAGCTCAGCTCACTGTAACACGACGACCACATATGTACGCGTAGAGGGATGCAGAAGGACACAGATAATTATCCTGTAAAAGGGAGCCGTTGAAAAGGTTGTAAAAAAAAATGAATGCAAATAATGAATAAAGTATGACTTAATGACTTAAAGAGCAACAAAACACGAACATCGAATGAATTAACTCTGATCGACAGGTCGAGAGCAGCCTTAATGTAGTTTGAGTGCTTGGTTCCTCTTTACATTTATTATATTATAACATGGATTCATATTGCTCATAACTATCATAGAAATAAAAACAGCAGCCATTGCAAAACTTGTCTTAGTCGTCGTGGAGACCATGACAGTAAAATGGAGGGACACGTATTTTTGGCGGGAAGGGGGCACTTGAGAGTGTATGGGTGTGTGAGTGTGTTTGGGGGGGGGGGGGGGGGGGGGGGTAAATGAGGCCTCTCCAGGCTTCAGGATTAGCCTATTACTTCCGAGACGTTCCACTAAACCCGACCACTGACACATGCTCCTGTTCTATGGCCTGTTCACTTTGAAACAGGGCTTGTCGGAGGGCTTACAGAAATCTACATAAACCTCCCCCATCACAATTAAAGATTTCAATGAACAATAAAATTGCTTGCCCTCTGGTTTGTTTCGTGAGGCTTTTTGCTGAAGCTAACTTAAACAGAGCCTTGTTAAAGGTTGCAAGAGGCCATGTTGGGAGTTTATATTGTATGGTAACAAAGAGGGAGACAGGTGAGGGGTAAGACAGGCTCCAAGTACTGGATACCTGGATGAGATGCATGCTAGGGTAGTTAGCATGCTAAGATACTTAACATGCTAGGGTAATTAGCATGCCAGGGAAGTTCACATGCTAAGTAGTATGATAGGGTACTTAGCATGTAATGGTATTTAGCATGTTACTTAACATTGTAGGACGCTAAACATTTATGGCACTTTGCAAGTTAGAATACATGTAACATGGGTTGGGGGTATGTAAAATGCTAGGCTACTTAACATGCTACAATACATAGTATATGGTCTCTTTTCAAGATCTGTACTCATTGAGTAAATAAAAGTTGAATAAATAAAACTATCTTCTCCCAGAACCCCCACCCCAAGGCAAAGATGTGTGCTTCTTACACACATTTCTTACTTTAGAGTTTTCAATATAAGGCATATCCGTTACATTACTGCTCTAAAAAATTCAGGGCGAAATACAACGGATACTTTCAAGCCATCTATTTAAAAGTTGAAAAGGAAAACTTGTTTATTAAAAGGTTAAGAAATGTGTTGTCCATGAAATGAAGAAAATAACGAATAAGCTATAAAATCATTATAAATTGTCATTTAGATAACAAACAGATCAAGGAATGACTCGTTTTGCCAGAGCGAAGCTATTACCAGAATTCAGCTGATTCTCACCCAAGTTAAAATGGTTTTTTCCCACTCTTTTCAATCTTGTTTCACAACATGGAAAAATAAGGATGGGATGATTGCGTTTATGTCTCCATTTGACAGATATTATCTCCACAACATTAAAATGTTTTTTTACACACAACAGATGTATGAAGGGACTGAACTTCCTCTGTAATAATTTCATACATTAGTTTGACTTTGAATACCATGTCTATATTGGTTATATAACCATCTTTTATTTGAACGGAAATCCTCAGTGCATGAAACGGCATCACTACTGTAATCCAACATGGTCAATTCAAATGCAGTCTCTATTTGTCGCAAACAACAGAGTTGTTAAGAAGTCAAACGGGGTCACACAGTTTAAATTTGAGTCTCTGTTTGTCACAAAGAAGTTGTTTGGAATTTTGCCAGGAAATGATTCAGCCGCTCAATTATCCTACTTCTCTAGTAGCCCGAACTTTACAAACCTTTAACCCTACAACTACTAACAATTAACTATTAGTCTAGAATACCTACTTACACAAACCCTACTAACCCCAACCCTACTAACACTAACCCAAATAAACCTAACACTACTTACCCAAACCCTCATCCTACAAACCCTACTAACCCCAACCAGCCCCACTAACCTTCACCTAGTTTACCCTACAACCCCTAATCCCTAAGCACCACCCCAGCACCCTCAACGAGGAGTGGACCCCCACACACGTTCTGACGCTGCGTACAGAACCCCCCCTGAGGGCAGGACGAGGGGAGCACCAGCTCCCCCCGTCCTGCCCCTCTGTTCTCCGAGCAGCGAGGGACCAGCAGCAGACAAAGCCAGGACGTCGTCTTCCTCCCGCATTGTCTTCCTCACCTCGGAGGAAGCCGACGTGAAAACAAACTGATGGCTTCTGACCTTGATGACGGCGAGCGCTCGGAGCCGTGCTATAAGCTGGGCGTCGACGGGTCAGAGAGACAGTTAGCTTAGCATCTAATTACCGGCTAATAACCCCTGGTTGTTTGTCAACACGTCGGCGGCGTCTGTCTGCAGCCGCGGCGGCGTGGCGGTAATCTGCCGCGGGCCTGCAGGCGATGCTCGCCCCCTGATAGCATCTTAATCCTCTTGTTCCTCCGGCCCGGCCCGGCACAGCGCCCCGGCCAGCCGCTCATTTACAAGCGCAGATAAAAATGCACAGTCCTTAATCTAGTCCACGGCCGGCGCGGCCCGTCAACATCACACAACGCCGCCGCCGCGCGCGCCACCGCCGCCGCTGCTGACGCCGACCGCGACCCCAAAGGAGGCCTCCACCGTCGACTTCCTGTTTCCTGTCTCAAAGGTGGCAGGTAGATAAGCAAACAGGCATCGCTAAGGAGGAATATTAGCGGGAATATCAGCGCTAATGAGCTATTTCACAGCGGCGTGGAGATCCATTTAGATAGCGCTTCAGTCACCTTGCGAGCGCGGTACGGGAAGGGATGCGGTCGCTATGGAGATCCAGGCAACAACTTTGGGACGAATGCGGATGACATTTGGGAACATCTCGTCCATCAAAGCGCATTATGAAACAGACTCATTCTTTTCATGAAGATCTAGATTAATGGATGTATATTTTACCCTGCAGTTTTGATGACGACCGTCAGGGTTGTGATTAATCTGGTTTCATCGCAATACATCAATAGCTTTACTGCGGTTGTTATTTTCCTATTTGGTCTATACATATATCATATATATGTATAGTTTAATTATATAAATTTAATCTAATTCAACAGTGACAGTTCTTTTTCCTTCATGTCGGCCTTTCATCAAATGTCTGCAGTTCGAAACTATTTGAATGCTGTTAAAAAAAGGACAAGGTACAAAATCGTTCCTTTAGATTGAAAGCATGAAGGGTAAATAATATGCTCTTTTATGTCTGTGGGTATTAAACAAATAAGCCTCTCTGCATCAACTAGTTCTCTCACAATGTCGTATTCATTAGATGTAATGAAGCCATATTGGTTTCAGAAATGTGGAAAAGAATACTGCTCTCCGTCAGGTCTTTCCAGTATATAGATATTATAAATACATTATGTAAGCTGTCCAACAGAACCAGCCCCTCAGCACTCAGCATCCATAGTGGCCCTTAAAACATCTAGAGGGAGAGAGAGGGAGGGGGGGAGAGAGAGAGAGAGAGAGAGAGAGAGAGAGAGAGAGAGAGAGAGAGAGAGAGAGAGAGAGAGAGAGAGAGAGAGAGAGAGAGAGAGAGAGAGAGAGAGAGAGTGAGAGAGAGAGAGAGAGAGAGAGAGAGAGAGAGAGAGAGAGAGAGAGAGAGAGAGAGAGAGAGAGAGAGAGAGAGAGAGAGAGAGAGAGAGAGTGAGAGAGAGAGAGAGAGAGAGAGAGAGAGAGAGAGAGAGAGAGAGAGAGAGAGAGAGAGAGAGACTCACTACATCAGTCATATCTGTGTTAATCGTTCCTTCAGAGGCCTTTACAAACATCTCACATCAGCAGTGGGCAGATTTCAGAGTTCATGACTGTGTTCATAAAAAACTGCAAACGCAAAGGAGTGTTTTGATAGGGAGTCCACTGAGGAGTGAGAACAGCGTTGTTGTTATTCGGAGGAATAAAACCATTGATGTATCAGTCTCTTACACACAGATGCTCATTAAGGCCCAGAGCTATTCATACTGAGAACAATATTTCTGCCAGCGCTGGTGTTTGGAGGGAGGGAAG